>NW_018407420.1:318160-343263 GCF_002113885.1 Mizuhopecten yessoensis | reverse complement strand
CACCCCCTTCTCTTGCTCTCTGTAGCTGCATATTCCAACTTTGCAACATCTCTTAAACATTTTCCTGAAAAATTCTGTTGCCACATTGCTTATTTGCCAACAATTTAGGTCATCAGAGGCAAAGACTTGAGTGACCTATTGCTACCATGAATTTACTATTGACATTTCCCACTCTCTATCAAGGACCATAAGACATGATAAGTTCATATTTGTCCTGTAGTTAACTGGGATAGATCGAGGGCTGTCAAAACAATTCAAATATATAACCTTGAGGTCAAATATGTTAAAATCATGTTTAGGTATCCCTCTTTTGGGAAATGGTTTGAAAGTATAACTTCAGCTCCGTATACCTCACCGTGTTTTCTAATATGGCCTTGGATGAAACTTCCTTGACACTTGTGGATTTTCTTTTCATATTTGCTAGTGAGCCTGAGTCACACATGTTCAAATACATTCTACTAAAGTGGGTTGACCCTCTTTCTCCTCAGATGCTGTTAGTTTTATTATGGTCATACTTTAGTTTAAATGTTTCAAGAGTATCAAATTGAGGTCGGTAATGTAACACAAAAAATTACCTTTAATTTCAAAACCATTTCATATCCTTTCCTAATCCAAAGTTTATCTTTCCAAAGGAAAATCAGGAAAGGGCAACTGTTAAGGAATTCAAATATTTCAGTGTGGAGAAACTTTACCAAATCTAGAAATTTCTTAATTGTATACTGACCATGACCCCTATTATATCTGCTGGCAAAATAATGTCATATAAAACATAAAAATGGCTCTCTTGTATTGAAGTGACTTCTGTCCATCAGTAAGACCTGTTCATGAGACCATCTGTGTTTAGAGCACACCTGAAGTAAGAGACTACCTGTGTTTAGAGACCACCTGTATAATGTGACCACCAGTGTTTAGAGACCACATGTGTTTAGAGACCACCTGAAGTAAGAGACCACCTGTGTTTAGAGACCACCTGTAGTAAGAGACCACCTGTTTTAAGAGACCACCTGTGTTAATATAAGAGACCACCTGTGTTAAGAGACCATCTGTGTTTAGAGACCACATGTATTAAGAGACAACTTGTAGTAAGAAACCACCTGTGTTAAGAGACCACCTGTAGTAATGTAAGAGACCATCTGTGTAAGAGACCACCCATAGTAAGAGACCACCTGTTTTAGAGACCACCCATAGTAAGAGACCACCTGTAGTAAGAGACCATTTGTGTTTAGAGACCACCTGTAGTAAGAGACCACCTGTGTTAAGAGAACACATGTGTTTAGAGACCACCTGTAGTAAAAGACCATCTGTGTTTAGAGACCACCTGTAGTAAGCAACCACCTGTGTTAAGAGAACACATGTGGTTAGAGACCACCTGTGTTTAGAGTCCATCTGTGTTTAGAGACCTCCTGTGTTAAGAGTCCACATGTGTTAAGAGACCACCTGTAGTAAGAGACCACCTGTGTTTAGAGACCACCTATAGTAAGATATTACCTGTGTTTAGAGACCACCTGTAGTAAGAGACCACCTGTGTTTAGAGACCACCTGTAGTAAGAGACCACCTGTGTTTAGAGACCACATGTGTTAAGAGATCACCTGTGTTTAGAGACCACCTGTGCTTAGATATCACCTGTGTTAGGAGACCACCTGTGTTAAGAGACTACCTTTGTAAGAGACCACCTGTGTTAAGAGATCACCTGTAGTAAGAGACCACCTGGGTTAAGATGCCACCTGTGTTAAGAGACCCCTCTTTGAAGATCCTAAGGATGGTCTCTTAATAGAGGTTTGACTGTACATGTACAACCATCATCTTGTCAGCTGGACATATGCTATCCCTTGTTCCACAAATCCATGCTTGACCAGCTAGCTGGCCAGGATGAGTTATACCTATTTCCTATTTTCAGGATACGAAAAATCTTTACTGGTTAATGTGTCTAGTCTAGGCCGTGGCTCACGTTTAATTTATGATCGCCACGCTTTAAAATTATTTTAACAGCCATTACATGGCCTGATCATCATGTTTTGCCTGGCTTCCTGTTTGATGTGCCTGTCAATGGCCCGTTAAGTAGGTCTTTAAAGCTTATTTGTCTGACAAGAAAGCAAAGTTTATCCCGTGAGTACTTATTTAGTTTCAAGGGTTTACATGCATGTACAAGATGCTCGTAAAACTGAACAACACCACAGCACCGCGGCTATAAAGCAGAGATGTGATTTCTGTTCGGTCATGATTTATCATTTCCAATAAAACACTTTTTACGTCCATGGTCAGGACTGGGCAACAAAATGACCCTAAAACCCAGATAATTATGTAATATTTTTGGGGTGATATAGAAGTAGAAAATTCGGGTTCATATCGTAAATATTTGCTAAAGGTAGCATGCCAGTAAGTTTTTGTTACTTTTTGAGGGTGTGCAGATAACTAAATAAAAGTTGCACACCAGTAAGTTTTTGTTACTTTTAAAGATGTGATATATAGATATAGGTTGCATACCAGTAACTTTTTACTGCCAGTGCATCAGAGATGCAGATCTGTGTGTC
Organism: Mizuhopecten yessoensis; assembly: GCF_002113885.1. Taxonomy (NCBI): domain Eukaryota; kingdom Metazoa; phylum Mollusca; class Bivalvia; order Pectinida; family Pectinidae; genus Mizuhopecten; species Mizuhopecten yessoensis. Next base: position 340,731 of record NW_018407420.1, on the reverse strand, counting down.
CGTCCATCCATTCTTTCGTTTCTGGAGATTTTCTTAGAATCAAAAAGACCTCTTTTTAATATTTGACATGGTGGTATCCTGTGATATGAAGATGCACCAGAGGGATTTTAAAGTTTCTAAGGTCAAGGTCACTGTTACTAAAAATAGATCATTGGGGCTACATAAAGGCATGTGGCGGGGACCTTGCTGACCTGTTAGTGTTCTGGTTGTTCTCAGTATTTGTGGGTTGGATTTTTATTCAAAAAAAAATTGCAAGCATTTGTAGTTTGCTTATAGAAAATGAACGTTTTTCGTTGTTATATCCTGATACATTAGAGGCAGTGTTTGTGATGTTAGTATCACCGGTGTAGGAAAATCTGAGATTCATTAGCGATATAAAGTTCATGCAGAAATAAAGCAACAGATTTAAAACCAGATATCTCAGTCAAGGCTACGTGGAATTTGCATAAAATACAACATTGACTTTGAAACTGATTTGGAGTCGTGCAGTACCCACTAAAATAGATCAAATATACTTGGGTCAGACTTTATTGTGTGATTTTGTGTGATTTATTTCAAACATAATAACCTTTTTTGTGGGAGTTTTAAGATTATTCAAATGAGATGTTGAGAGTTGCCACTGCCTATATTGACTTTGGACATTTATTGGCGGCACTGGGCATGGCTGTTCCAACATTTAAGGATCCTTGTCCCACTGTACTGTCGTTTTTCCTATATACAGCTACCTCCCCTTAACTTCTGTTTGGGTATATAGCTGTAGCACAGTTGGGCCATGATAGTTCTGTTGACTGGGCCAGATAGCTTAATCAGTTAGAGCAATGGTATAATAATAGGATGTTCATGGTTCGAATCTCCCGTTAGCCCCACTGAATTTTTACACTCAAAATACTGTTGTTGATTAAAGTAATGAATGTTTTAGCAAATGGTGTTATGGTCCTATAACACACATTGCTATTGATGACAAACTTAATGAAGCTTGGTAGGGCTTTATGTAAGTTTGTCAGCAATAGAAATGTGTGTTATAGGACCATAACGAAATTTGCTAAAATGTTCATTATTCATATTTACATTTTGATGGAGTAGTTACACTTTATTTAGTTATTTCGAACAGTTCTTTGAACAGCAAATTAAGTATTGACAACAATGAAATTGATGACGTCACAAAAGCAAATGTTGTTATAGTCTCACAACAACATGTATTTTCCTTCTCTATGCATTGCAATGGAAGGATGCAGAGCATAGTAGATATTATATTTTATATGATATAGTATTTCATCTTAAGTATTTCTCACAAAAGTCCCGCAAGGTATGGTTTTCTTTTCAGAAATGATTTATCAAAGCTATAGTCATTCCGTATAAAATAGGTTCTAATACATTATTACAGTTTTTGGCAGTGCTACAGGGATCCTTAAGATAATGAGGTCTTATATAGAAAAATCTCTATTGTTAAAACTTCATGGCAACAAAAGAGGTTTATGTTTCTTGCATTAAAATAACTTGAGATTGAAATTAAAAAAAAAAAGTAAATTTAGTATGAACGTTTTATCGTAGAAGGCTGATGATGAAGTGTCAACATTTAGCAGTGATGGGTAGTTCATGTTTTGTTCAGTAATTGACTCCATCAGGTTACGATGTTTTGTGTCTTGAAAACTAACTTGTTGCTGTCGGCAACAAGTGTCAGAAGATAATTAATGCCAGCAAACCAGGGTCAATAAATGGGACATTTCTTGCATTATTATGAAATAGATTTGACTTCATCATTATTCATTAATTTTCATGGGAGAAAAAGATTCCCCTGTAAACAAAATTATAAATCTGTAACATGGTAATTTGAAATAATATAATGATGATAATTGGAATTGGAATTGCAACGTATGTAAAAGTATCTTCGTGCAAAGAAATAAATCAATTGACACAGCCATGAAGCTGCGATCCCCTGCCAAGATTGTAATATCAGTCTCCTCTATAACCTTGATCTACATCTCCAGTGTCCTAAATGTTTGTAAATTGACTGGTCGATAAGTGGGTTTACTCTAAAGTACATGCATTGAAAAAACACTCAGGTTAATCTTGATATAAGTCAGGCATATTTTGATGACACTAATGTAAATCGTGATAACACTTAGGTAAATTTCAAATGCACTCAGGTAAATTTCAATTACACTCAGGTAAATATCATCACACATTAAGGTAAATCTACAAAACACACAGGTTAATCTCAATCAAAATTAGGTAAATCTTAATGACACAAAGATAAATCTTTATAAAACTTAAGTAAATTTCAATTACACTCTGGTAACCCTAATCTGGTAAATATTACACTTTAGTAAATCTCAATCTCATTCAGGTCAATATCATTAAATTTCAGTAACACTTTATGTAAATCCTTATTACAGTTACGTTTATCTCAATAACACTCAGATTTAAATTTCAGTAATGTTCAGGGAAATCTCATTTACACTCAGGTAAATATCAAAACAATGCAGGTTAACTTATTATCACTCAGGTAAATCTCAATAATGCTCACGTTAATCTCAGTAACACTCACGTTAATCTCAGTAACACTTAGGTAATATCATTAACACTCAGAAAAAATCTCATTAACACTTAGGTAATCTTAATAACACTCAGGTAAATCTAATTAACACTCAGGTAGATATAATTAACACTCATATAATTGTTAATTACACTCAGGTAAATCTAATTAACACTCAGGTAAATCTCATTAACACTCAGATAAATTTCATTAACGCTCTGGTAAATCTTAATAACACTCAGGTAAATCTAATTAACACTCAGGTAAATCTCATTAACACTCAGGTAAATCTCATTAACGCTCTGGTAAATCTTGATAACACTCAGGTAGATATAATTAACACTCATATAATTGTTAATAACACTCAGGTAAATCTAATTATCACTCAGTTAAATATCGTTAACACTCAGGTAAATTTCATTAATGCTCCGGTAAATCTTAATAACACAGGTAAATCTAATTAACACTCAGGTAGATATAATTAACACTCATATAATTGTTAATAACACTCAGGTAAATCTTAATAACACTCAGGTAAATCTAATTAACACTCAGGTAAATCTCATTAACACTCAGGTAAATCTCATTAACGCTCTGGTAAATCTTGATAACACTCAGGTAGATATAATTAACACTCATATAATTGTTAATAACACTCAGGTAAATCTAATTATCACTCAGTTAAATATCGTTAACACTCAGGTAAATTTCATTAATGCTCCGGTAAATCTTAATAACACAGGTAAATCTAATTAACACTCAGGTAGATATAATTAACACTCATATAATTGTTAATAGCACTCAGGTAAATCTTAATAACATTCAGGTAAATCTCATTAACACTCAGGTAAATTTCATTAACGCTCTGGTAAATTTTTATAACACTCAGGTAAATCTCATTAACACTCAGGTAAATCTCATTAACACTCGTATTATTATCATAACATTCAGATAAACCTCAAGAACATTTCTATAAATGTTAATACCACCCAGGGAAAACGATTTTCACACATGTGAATCTTTAAACAACAGTCAAATAAATGTTGATCTAGTTAATTTATTGCAGAATTACATGCAGGTTAATCTGAATAGCACTCCGGTAATCTTTAAAACACTGAGGTAAATCCCAATAACAGTAAGGCAAAATATCAAGAACGGAAGCTATATGAAGGTTTTCAGACAAAACAGAGTTTCCCTCCAATACCACACCCTCTGACAGAAACCAAAGCAACACCAAAATAAAAATTCAATTATTTATTTAATGTATGGAGTGCATAATCGCCGACAGTAATAGCAGATCAAAGTTGCTCACATTCCTCACATTTCTGTACCTACATCATGAATTCACGTCAAACCATTCCATCAATTCATTACAAATTTCTAAAGTTCTTATGAAAAAAGGCACACATTTCTCAAAAAAAAATCACATACCCCACTCCCAGCACGTGCGATATCAGAATTATGGTATGACACTGAAGGGAAAACGATTTTTGGCTTATTTTGGAAAATTATATTTTTTGTAGATAAATGTTCAACTCATATCCACAAGCATAAAATCTATGTTCGACATATCTTCAGAAAATAACTCATTGACGTCATTATGTAAATCAGTTTGTTATGTTAGCATATTTATGAAAGATTTTGATATTTTAATGGGTACTTTAATGGATGTTTTAATGGATATTGACTGTCAAGTTTCACTTCATTAAACTTTGATAATTGAAGTAACTGCTGCGCAATTGTACATAGCTTTTTACACCTCATCGAGTCCTGGGTTAGCTGTTGCAAGCATGATGGGACATGGTAAGGCCTTAAGCTAGTGTGTCCACAGGTTGTGACATTTTGGTGAGCTAGCACTATAACCCCCCGTAAGTACTACCAGTGCCATATGTGTCTTTGACTTCTTAGTTGTAATGTGGAAGCAAAACTCTAAACAGCAAAGACAAATCTTTGATTGATATCCTGTGAAAAACACAAGTATCTTCATATAAACAACAATTTAGTATACCTGAAAGTTATACAAAGTATAAGCAAAAGCTATGTTATGCAATATTGTTAAATAACTCTTTATAATCTCTGATAAAATTTTCGGTTGTGTTTACTCATCACAGTGTCTCTGCAACAGTTTCCAGATGATAACTTTGGAACAATTAATCTTATGTGAAACCAAATTATAGTGAAAGGTGCCCCGGGGGGAGGGGAAGAAGCCAATATGCATTTATAGGGTCACTTGAGATCAATCATCAAGGCCACAGTTGCTCTGAAAGGACTGACTTTTATAAAATTTGTTATTCAGAGTATATGTCTTCAAGAATACATCAGATCAAAACCAAAGTTAGATGGATGTGACTCATTTGAAAGAAGAATATGTCTTGATTTTGGGGTCACTAGGTGACAAGACAGCTATGAATAGATTAATATCTGTAATATGTTTGCTACTAGAATCTGAAAAGATGTTTCTTTTGCAGAACTAAAATTGGGCAAGTTCTCGACATTTTAAACTCAAGCAGTTGATTCTATACTGTCCAAAGTCAGTGTTTCGAAAAATGTCTAGTTGCCGAACTGAAGGTCACCAGCTAGGTGCATAGCTCGCGTGGCTGTCCCAGGTGGTTGTCCCGCATGGGTGTCCCTTGTCCAACATGGGACACCTGTGTGGTGGAAGACAATTATTTGATGTGCATGACCTGCAAAAGTCCTGCATGGTTGTCACACATGTATGCCCCACATGGTTATCCCACAAGGTCATCCCACAAGGTCATCCCACATGGTTGTCCCGCATGGTTGTCCCGCATGGGTGACGTCCCACATGGGTGTCCTGCATGTCAAATATTTTATGTGCACCATATCAAATCCCTCTGAACATCTTAAGGCACATGTGTTTGTTGTGGGCTGTTTAGGATAAGGACTTGAAGCTTTTCCTGTCCCAGTTACACAGAGTGATGAGCAGAGAGCTGTCCCGGAAGTTGGTCTTCTCTGACTCAATCATTTTCGTAGGGGACACTCACATTCTGTGTATTTGTTACATTTCTTGAAATGTATTTGATCTAAAGCACAAAATCATTTCAGATTAATAATCCTTCTACTGCTATAAGTACTTAACAACAGAAAGTGTGTAGTCCAGTCTGCATTTATACATGATCTTGTAAGGTAAAACTGACAAGTTTATAGTCAATTGTAGAGGATTGTGGAGCAAAGGTGTTTAACTATCCCACAAGCAAAGTACAATAGAAGGGAGATAACCCTGGAATGTCCTCTGCTTGTCGGTGTAGTGTCATGAAGAAGAAACATAACAGCCCCATCATCACCCAAAAAGTAAATGAGCATTAAAACGTAATAAATCTGAATGTAAATAAGAAAATTATCAGCTGAAAAAACAGAGGTGCAATAGTATCAATTTGAGCAGCTATTAATTGTATACAATATTCTATGTATTTAACATTTTATTTAGTGACAGTTCCTCAATTCATTCAATTGATTCAAAAAGTCTTTCACCGGTAGAAAATAATCTGGAGCTCATTCTGATGTAATATTCATTATTTTCTGTTTCTGGGTCATTGAGTCATCATGGATATGGAAATTTTTGTAAGTATATAGCTGTTTTGCTTCTTAGCCCAATTATTTTAATGTTACGATGACAGACATCATTGAAATTTAAGAACTTCAAGACCAATTATTGCATTGATGTCTCTAAAAGTAGGAAATGGAAATTGATGCAAATCTTGTCAAAGTAAAATGATAGCTATGCATGTTGGTAGCGTATAGCATTGATGTTGATTGAGTGAGACACGAGATCAGAATAACTTATTGAAAACAATTAAACCACATGGAATATTTAGTGTAGAGTTAATTAAGGGCTGAATACTTTTCGTACCTGTTTGTACCTGTTGGCATGTCAGAATAATGTACGAGTTGTATGAAAATGTACGATCATAATTTCTATAATTCTAGTAATAAAATCAGGCTGGAAAATGTTGGTGGTTTTTTTGCTGTATTTGATTTTTGAGTGACATATTTTGTATCAAACTTTTTGTCTATACCGTTTTTATATAGTTTACATAATCTGTAATTTGGATCAATATAACAAAAACATAAAAATAATTTCATTTTGTTTCATGTTCAAAAATTGTTTTCTTAATTAAGAAAAACTAACAAAGAACCCAAACAAAACACATGTACACAAAAAAACAAAAAGTATAAATAAATCAAAATATCAGCATCCAGATGTGCATACAAACTACTATAAGTTTTCCCAATTTTAAGTAAGTTTTTAATTTGACTACATTTGCCTGCTGTATCCTAAATACGGAAACATATATCTGTATGTTATAATTAGGCAATAATCAACACTTTAGGTAGCTGGGTTTGATTGTTTTAGTTCTAGGAACACTGCACATGTCCAAGATGTAAAATGTGTCAGAAATCGGGACTTTGGTTTTGTTAATAATCTGAAGCAGATAGAAGGGAAATAACTCTTATACACAAAACAAATTATAAATCTGAACAAGACACACAAATTGATTCAATGTTTGGCAAATGAAACTTAAGTTCTTTATGGTTGGGAGATATAAAACCATATTTTCTTCAAAGAAAAAAAAATGCAAGGAAAATGAGGTCAGTAAAATATTACTTCAATGATGTTAAAAAATAATTTCACTTTAATTGGTCGACAGTGCCACAGTTATAGAGAATTAAAACATTGCAAAAATCAGGTAGAAAGGTATCATCAGATTTATGCTAAATAGATTACAACAGTTACATTTAATAGGTGTTGTTACCGTATATATGCAGCAATAAGCCCATGCATGGTAATTATGATAATAAGCTTAAGCCCTGCATATCAATATTGAAGTTCATCAGAAATGCCAACATATACTTTTGCATTGTCCTGTGATATGCCCATCCTTCTACTTTTAGTCAAAGATTACATGTTGGCCCCCAGGCTTATTGCAGGACGTGGATGGTATTTTATATAAACCACAATTAGAAACATGTAATATGATACAGCTATGGTAGTAATTTTCAATTGAACTAAAATTAATTAATATGATTATATAATGAAAATTTTGTTTTCGCACAACTTTTTTCCTGGCTATTAAGGGAAGAGAATAAACAATTATACCAATATAATTGAAAGTTAAACTAAGGAAGAAGAAAAATAGGTTGTTCTTGATCAATTTAAGATAATTGTTGATTTGACTTATAAAGTGAAATGTTTCCTGCCAGATTATATCTTTTAAACAAGTATTGCCCCTGAGCAAAGAAAACACAAAGAAATTGATGTTAACTCATGAACCCATTATAAATATGGCATAAATGGAGGAAAATGAGACTAAAGGGAAATAACTCTAGTATTCCTTACTCCTATTTTGAGTTCAGTTCTGTTTTAGAAGGTGATGTGTCAATAACAAAGGAGAATAACTTCAGGATAGTGGTATGTCGTCAACAATAGCTGTGTATAGGAGCTCTTACTTTCTAGACATGGACAATTTCAAAAAAGGCATGCTGCACTGATCAATTTTGTATTTAATGAAATAATTTTGAAACAAAATCGAAAATCTAAAACCTGGTAATAATAACTATGATATTTTGAAGCCTGGTGAATAAGATGATTTTGTAAGAGTAATCTTGAATCTTGGTCATTCCTGAATAAAACATAGCTTAAGCCCATATTTTACAACCTTCAATAATAGGTGTGTAAATTACAAGTCTGTGTGCTTTAATTTTTTCGTCACAGGTAAAATATTTGATATATTGATTAACTTCAATTTCAAATTGAATTATTATGAATATTTTCAATAATCTTGAAGATAATTATGAATCCTAACAAAGGCAGGTTCGGTAAATTATATATTAGAAAAACTATTCTTTTTGTGCCAAAATGTATGTAAGTCTGAAAATCTTTCCCATTCTGTAATAATTAATGCTTTCCAGACAGACGAATTAAGATGTTAACTGAGAATAAAAGAGTGATTTAGCAACCTACATGTCCAATTTAGTCCAGGGTTCGTGATTATACGTAAAACAGGCCAAACTATTCATACCGACATTTTTTTATCATCATTCTATGTAATGTGATACGCCAGCATTAAGGTGTGTAAACTCGGCCACAAAGAGAATTAGATATGTCGGCTGTAATGTATGTCAACAGTTCCACAATAGAGAATTAAAATGACAAAGTTCAGTAGCACAGCTCTGTGTACTCTCCGCTTTTTGTCCAATCACAATAACAAATGTCTGTTTTAAGATAAAAGGTGTCGCCCATTGATTTCTGATCATGGTCCTGTTTGTGCTCTGTCTTGAGTAAATAGGTTCAGGTTCAAGGTTCTCTTTATGACCAGAATGGCAAAGCCTCATATTTCAAAGCTTGACACTAAACTCAAATTTTCATATTTAATTTTTGTTAAATATTTATTTTCACTTTCTGTTTAATAATTTTGATACTTTGTTTAGGAACATTATATCACCTAATACCTTAATGTTTTCTACATGTATATAGAGTATTTGTAATAAGAGTTTCTTTAATTCTGATTGGCCAGATCAAGTAGAATTTGTTATGTGATTGGCCAAATAAAGTAGATTTAGCTTTTTTGTGATTTCATTGTCAATTCAGCTAAAATATTTACTGTAACGTGATTGGCCAGATCAACCAGATTTCGCAACATTGTGATTGGCCAGATCAAACAATAAGAAACAAAAATATCAGTCAGAACTAAAAACGTTGAATAAAAAAATTAGTGTCTTTTCTCTGGCATTTTTTGAGAATCATAAACTTCTGATTATATAAATGATGCGTAAAAATTCATTATAAGATAAACAGAATCATTAACTAATGATTATCAAATAATGCTGAAGTGTTAATGTTTAATTTGTGTATTGTATTTTAACATTGATTCTGTGTCGATCCCCTAGTTTTGTCTTTCATTTAATTCCTTTTTCTGTGTTTTGTATTTTAATGCCACTTGGACACACTATAAAATTCTGCATAAACATTTGTCTTACCTAATGTCTAAAAATTCCTAACTGAGCATCTAACATATGTCTAACTTGTTATCTCGCTTCAATAATAACATTATGTGACTTGCTAGAAGGCTTAATTTTGGCGTGTAAAAGCATTCAGCTTAATACATGTATGATAATTCCTATATAAGTCGAGTGGATCCTTGTACCATGTAAATAATCATGGAAAAAATATACCAGCATGACATTATATAGCTTTAAGGGTCCCCGTACCACTACCATAGACTGTACATAAAAACTTTTGTTCCCAGCATGTCTATAGATTTGATAAAAAATTACATTATTGGGTGGTTGGGTGGCGCAGAGGATAGCACACTTCCCTTTCACCAAGGCGGCCAGGGTTTGATTCCCCAACTGTATGTGAAAAGGTATGGGGTCACCTGCCCAACCACAGGGTTTCTCCAGGTACTCCAGTTTCCTCCCACATTAAGACACCCCCCACCCCTGTGTGCTAACAGCCGGGCCAACAAGAGTGATTAATGTAAGTTAAACTTGTTTCACAAATATTAAAGTTTATTGATTCTATATATTTATTTTATAAAAAATTACAAAGATGAAATGAGCACAAATAATCAGCAACAGTTCAAATTCTGAGTAACAAATTCAATGGGGCAAGATCAGGATTCAAACCCTGAACCTCCACTCGTTATACTGTGACTCCAACACAACTGAACTACCTGGTCATCGGCAGTACACAGGCAATGTCACGTTACAGTTTTATCCAAAATAAAATTAAGGGGAGGTTACTCTATGCATGAAAAACTACAGTGTTTTGCCTGCAGTGGGACAGGGGTCCTGAGTATTTTCTTTAAAGAAAATCTAGCTAGCATAACTTTTTAGGTCACCTAGCTGAGCTTTCAAACTTAAAGTCAAGTTCTGCTAGGCCGATTGAACTGAAACTTTGTAGGAATGATCGACTCATGGTCCTGACAAAGTGTTGTTATTTTTCGGGGCGATCAGAAATCCAATATGGCCGACACGGCCGCCATTTTGAAAAACTATTTCAAACTTAAAATCAAGTTCTGCTGGGCTGATTGAACTGAAACCTGGTAGGACTGATCGACTCATGGTCCTGACAAAGTGTTGTTATTTTTCGGGGCGATCAGAAATCCAATATGGCCGACACGGCCGCCATTTTGAAAAACTATTTCAAACTTAAAGTCAAGTTCTGCTTGGCAGATTGAACTGAAACTTTGTATGAATGATCGACTCATGGTCCTGACAAAGTGTTGTTATTTTTCAGGAGTGATCAGAAATCCAATATGGCCATTTTGAAAAACTATTTCAAACTTAAAAACAAGTTCTAATAGGCTGATCTAAATGAAAATTGGTCTAGGAAAGATCAGCTCATGGTCCTGACAAACTTAAGTTAACGTTATACTTAACAATTTTTTACTCAAATTGGTACATATTTTAGCAACAAAAATAAATACTGTAGGACTCAGGTGACCGTTAAGGCCCATGGGCCTCTTGTTTGAAAAAGAAAACATTCATGAAGATAAAATAAACAAACAATTAAAATGAACAATAGTGTTCTGAATGTGAAAAGATCAATACAATATGACCAGGATTTGAACAGTTCACTTATTGTCACACTACGGATGCTCAAACCAATTTAACTATCCTATCAGGAATTATATCCAAAAAAGAAATCAAGGGATGGGGTTGAGGATGGATGGGGGGGATGAGGAGGGGGTGGGGGTTACTTTATGTATAAAAACCTACAGTGTGAAATTCTCCTGTATTTGGACACGAATACATTTAATCTGACGAAGCATTATGGAGGAAATCTCTATATAAAAACGTGACAGCATTAAAAGAAAACTACAATCAATACTTATAGCTTTGGTGCATGTCTGTGGCACAGGATCTTCTGGAGTTCAAAGCAGGCTGTGTTTGAACAGTATAATTTGAAAATGTTTTTCATCTTTATCTTTGAATAGAGTTACTTTCCTTCAAAGCCAAAATCTGCTGTTGTTGCCTTGTAATGTAACAGTTTTTTGCATTGTGCCAATAATCCAAAAACACATATATATACTACACTTGTATAGTATATCCATAAAAATGTTAATCACTAGTAAGGTATATACACGTGTAACATGACCCTCATTGCATATGATGACAACAATACACTTTTAAAAAAAAACACCTCATGTTGTGTCAAACATGTAGATACATAAATATGTCCATATTTAATTTCCATCTTTCCAAATATGTGAAAAACAGTAACTGCTTGTTCAGATGCATTATAATATTTTAAATTCCTCATTTCCTTAAAATATGTATTTCGATGTACTCTCTTTATCAGCAGGAACCAGTTAATTACAAATTTGAAATTATCTGTTGAAGTCAAAATTAAAGTTTCAGTGATGTTTTTCGTCCACATGTACAACATTATGTTATTATGGTTTCTTCGATACTTACAATGTCTGATTCTCCAAAACTGTGTTAAAACTGTATTGATGGCGTGCTATCTATAGCATTTGGATCGATGAACATCAATTATTAAACCGAAGGTCAAGGTCACAATTAGAGGACAACATCATATGTAAAGGTTAAGTAATTAACAAGTAAAAGAAATGGTCAGATTTAAAGCACAGGGTTCCCGTCCTTATATGACCCTGGCTGTTGCCAGGACATTAAACCCAAAAGAAACAATCGGAAAGCACAAGGTCATATTAAAAGGTCAAGGTCACATTTACAGGACAGAGTCACATTTAAAGACATGGTTACATTTAAAATATATGCTTAATTGATGTGTGATTTGTTTGAGCACATGCAGGATTCCCTTGTGTTGATGATAACAGTACACATTTGATCTGACCAGGACCAGGTCTAGCAACGAAGATTTTTCCAGGTCACATGATCAAATGTTCACTGATAAGCCCATGCCCAAAAATAAGTCCACCCCTTATTATATAGTGCCATAAATTAGGAAATAATCCCTTCTTGCTCATTCTTTTACCACTCTTTGGAAACTTATCAGAGAAAAAAATAAACCATTAGCCGTATATATGAAAATTAATAAGGATATTATAAAGTTTTGCTGTTTTTTTAAATACACATTTCAATCTTGTTCAGTGAAGGGCCTGGGGCTTACCACACAAGTTAATCATGGTACACTGCATGATGATAAGACTTCTAACATAGGGGGTCACCTTAAATATAATTTGACAAACTCCAGAAAACTATTACAGGTACATGCGTTTATATGCCAGTGGGCACAGGTACAATTTGTACATTGTGTATATAGAGATATCTTACCTTGGAAAGATTGTTTGACCTAGAAAATTGAATTTAGTTGTGATGAGAAGGTAATGGTGGATGTTGACCTTGAGGCCTAAATGTAACGTACTGGGATCGGATTTCCTTGTAATCCAGTCTATCTATACCTACCTAACACATTTCTAAACATCTCTACACCTCTATACGGGCTGACAAACACCATATACCTAAGATCACAGGTAAAGGAGTTGACAGCTCCCTAGGGGGCTATTGTCTCCGCTCCCTGATACTGATCTGCGGCCCCAGGTTCCTTAATGGTGTTCAAAGCCTCACAAGGGCTGTTACATGTCTGGAGAATCCTTAATTGTGTAATGTAAATATTGTTGTATCATTATAGCTCTGTCTGGGGTGTAAAACATGAATATTCATGGCGCTATAGGTCATTTAAATGTAAAATGTTGCATGTTTTGTTAAGATTTCTAGTTTAAAAATAGTGTGTAATTTACAATTACATAATACCTTCTAAATTCCTAGTGCCTTCCAATTACTATGTAGAAATGTAAAAAGCATGAAAATTTGGCTTTTAACATATAATGTAGTCCTGTTATTTATACATGCAACACTTAAGGAGTTTATTCAACGGTATATATATTTTTTTGTATATAAATATTTCTCCTCGGGCATGGAGGCTTCAGAATACCTGCGGCTAACAGTTGATTATCTTTACTAGGTTACAATGAAGACATCAAACAGAAATTCACATGGAAATGAAATGACAAAGTTAGAGTGTTGTAAACGCATAACAATAGACTTAGCTTTACATGGTAAAGTGTGTTTTGTCAGGGACATCTCTATCACATGGTCAAGATCATATATGTGTGTGCATGCAGTGATGCTTGAATTTACTAACATCAACAAGGACTTAATCAAAGCTACTCATTTCTTTTGGACATAAAATTATATAATTGAGATATACATACTTTAAGTCAATTGTCGAGAAATATAAGAGGTCAGTTGTCAGGAAAAACAGGTTTTTGTAAAGTCAGGTTTCTGTAAAATCAGGTTTCTGTATGATCAGTTGTCAGAAAATTCATCTGCAAAAACAAATTATAAATACTTATTAGTAAGTAGATGTTTGTAAATGTATGATGTGTTCATAAGATGCAGATATCTTATGTATTGTCCTGAATAAAAAAACTTGTAACTAGTATACGAGTATCAGTGTGTAAATTGATATCCTAATCCCTTACCCAGGGAACTATCTAAGTTAGGTGTATCATTGTATATACATACAGCGAAAAAACTTTAACCTTCAACTTGTTACTAGGTACGATTTCAAATTCATTTAAAAAAGGTTTCAGTGTTTTGTTTCAGAGTTTTATATTGACATAATGTCATAGTGTTTGCTCGGATCAGTCGCAGAGTGGTACGTAGTAAGGAGGGGGATGAAGGGGGGAAATGTCTGTGGTTTGGGCACCATGGCCTCTAAATGAGAGGAAGTAGCCTTTTCAAACTGGAGAGGTATACAAATGCTTTAAGTGAGAGTCAAATTCCCAGCATGATCTGACGTTTTGTTTAGTTTATTTAGAGAATTCAATTTAGCATTCAAATTATTGATTATAGGGAAAAATCTATTTGTTCTATAATGAAAAATGAAAGAAATATATGTATCTACATGTTTGACACAACATGAGGTGGGTTTTTTTTAAAGTGTATTGTTGTCATCATATGCGATGAGGGTTCATGTTACACGTGTATATACCTTACTAGTGATTAGTGATAGGGATAATTTGCCTGTAATTATACCTGGTGGAATGGAGCCCCCTATACGAGAGCGTAACACAACTTATCGCCCATCTCAGTTCCCCGGCCTATAGCCTGATCATGGCCATTTGGACAGAAACGATCCATCCCCGCCATTTCTTACCAATTTAAATGGCCAAGACTTAAGCACTTAGAGTATTTTGCGTGGAATGCCAGTGTTAGGGATATTTGGTTTTGACAGTTAAGACAAATCGTATCAGTGAGTGACAGAGTTTTAGTACAGCGGTGCCTGTTACGACCAGACACGAATTGTCACAGAGTACGGCTCGGCCCTGAGGTATACACAAAATTGGTCTCTACACATACGGCCCTACATACAACACTACAGACTTAAATGGAAGTCAATAGGCCTCAATCTCCCTGCCCCTTCAATGGAATAACAATGACATGCATCATTGCTCTGGACACGGGATATTTCGGGTCATCTCTCGGGGCAGGTTTTAGGTAATTACCTGTGTGTGGACACCTTGATTCTGGGTGTATCTACTTGAGTCCGGGTTAGGGATATGTTTGAAAGTCTACTGTCATCATACTATCTAGATTGGGGCTGTGATTATCACCTACTACTGTCTGCATTATCTTCTGACAGGCCAAAAGTTCAATTGATTCTTTGATTTTAATCAAGTTTCTGCGGATGTGCTTCAGTGATGCTGGGATGTTAAAGTGGGTGAATTTCGGTCGTAAACTTGATCGCAGAAATATGTGGAAAATGTACTGGTCAGTGGTGATTGTGTTATAGCTACAAGTTGATGAGAGTGAACAGGTGTGAATTCATACAGGGATTTGTCCAAACGAACACAGGGGCTTAAATATATACAGCGCCTCCAGGAAATATTACCCAAATAAGATGTTTCAGATGAAATTTTGTTGGATGTAAGAGTTCGAGACAGTTCTGTGTATTGGGCTACCTGTACGAATATCTATATATGTACACCGGATTGCCAGCAGGTATCGGCATCATGTACAGGTAAACAAAACTGTCGGTAATCAGGACACTGAAATATCTGTCATTTTCGACGAGTATGTTTATGTCCTGAGCTACTTGCTTTATGATTCATGTGTATATTGTATGATATGATCTATGACACTTATCTGGGGATAATTTGTGATATTTATAGATATATGTAAACATCCGATTAGGATGATATCCATCCTGCTCATATTTATTGTTTGATGATCGCGACAGTCTCCTTCGACATTCAGATAATAGCACTATATTACCTGTAGTGTGTACCTGTTTGTAGTAGCTGTTATTTACCTGTGTGCCTGTAATAATGTTATGTAACAAGGAGTCGTGTTTACCTGTGATATAGGAATATTTAAATGAGCCAATAAACAGTAGGCTTTGTGGTTACATAATAATGATAAATGTGTAAACAATCAACCTTACCCAATGCTCTGTGGGCATCCTTAACCCCCAGCAAAGTGTAAACCTATCTTCCCCCATCATCATTCTATATGTCTGCTATCCTATCCCCACCTCATAACAGCCCAACCTCAACCCAATTACATCATATGTATTGCCTATTGCATTGTCTGAAACCCATCCTCACTATTGAAACATTATTACGCATCACCACCTCTATACACATCACCTCTATATACATCACCTCTATACACATCACCTCTATACACATCACTACCTCTATATACATCATCACCTCTATACACATCACCTCTATATACATCACCACCTCTATACACATCACCTCTATATACATCACCTCTATACACATCACCTCTATACACATCACTACCTCTATACACATCACCTCTATATACATCACCTCTATACACATCATCTCTATACACATCACTACCTCTATATACATCACCTCTATATACATCACCTCTCTATATACATCACCATCTCTATATACATCACCAACTCTATATACATCACCACTTCTATAAACATCACGACCTCTATATACATCACCATCACTATATACATCACCATCTCTATATACATCACCATCTCTATATACATCACCACCTCTATATACATCACCTCTATACACATCACCTCTATACACATCACTACCTCTATACACATCACCTCTATATACATCACCTCTATACACATCACCTCTATACACATCACTACCTCTATATACATCACCTCTATATACATCACCTCTATACACATCACCTCTATACACATCACTACCTCTATATACATCACCTCTATATACATCACCTCTATACACATCACCTCTATACACATCACTACCTCTATATACATCACCTCTATATACATCACCTCTATACACATCACCTCTATACACATCACTACCTCTATATACATCACCTCTATATACATCACCTCTATACACATCATCTCTATACACATCACTACCTCTATATACATCACCTCTATATACATCACCTCTCTATATACATCACCATCTCTATATACATCACCAACTCTATATACATCACCACTTCTATAAACATCACGACCTCTATATACATCACCATCACTATATACATCACCATCTCTATATACATCACCATCTCTATATACATCACCACCTCTATATACATCACCTCTATACACATCACCTCTATACACATCACTACCTCTATACACATCACCTCTATATACATCACCTCTATACACATCACCTCTATACACATCACCACCTCTATATACATCATCACCTCTATACACATCACCTCTATATACATCACCACCTCTATACACATCACCTCTATATACATCACCTCTATACACATCACCTCTATACACATCACCACCTCTATATACATCATCACCTCTATACACATCACCTCTATATACATCACCACCTCTATACACATCACCTCTATATACATCACCTCTATACACATCACCTCTATACACATCACCACCTCTATATACATCATCACCTCTATACACATCACCTCTATACACATCATCTCTATACACATCACTACCTCTATATACATCACCTCTATATACATCACCTCCTCTATATACATCATCACCTCTATATACATCACCACCACTATATACATCACCACCTCTATATACATCACCACCTCTATATACATCACCATCTCTATATATATCACCTCTATATACATCATCTCTATATACATCACCTTTATATACATCACCACCTCTATATACATCACCACCTCTATATACATCACCATCTCTATATATATCACCTCTATATACATCATCTCTATATACATCACCACCTCTATATATATCACCTCTATATACATCATCTCTATATACATCACCTTTATATACATCACCACCTCTATATACATCACCATCTCTATATACATCACCATCTCTATATATATCACCTCTATATACATCATCTCTATATACATCACCTTTATATACATCACCACCTCTATATACATCACCATCTCTATATACATCACCATCTCTATATATATCACCTCTATATACATCATCTCTATATACATCACCATCTCTATATATATCACCTCTATATACATCATCTCTATATACATCACCTTTATATACATCACCACCTCTATATACATCACCATCTCTATATACATCACCTCTATACACATCACCTCTATACACATCACCACCTCTATATACATCACCACCTCTATACACATCACCTCTATATACATCACCACCTCTATACACATCACCTCTATATACATCACCTCTATACACATCACCTCTATACACATCACCACCTCTATATACATCATCACCTCTATACACATCACCTCTATATACATCACCACCTCTATACACATCACCTCTATATACATCACCTCTATACACATCACCTCTATACACATCACTACCTCTATACACATCACCTCTATATACATCACCTCTATACACATCACCTCTATACACATCACCACCTCTATATACATCACCACCTCTATACACATCACCTCTATATACATCACCACCTCTATACACATCACCTCTATATACATCACCTCTATACACATCACCTCTATACACATCACCACCTCTATATACATCATCACCTCTATACACATCACCTCTATATACATCACCACCTCTATACACATCACCTCTATATACATCACCTCTATACACATCACCTCTATACACATCACCACCTCTATATACATCATCACCTCTATACACATCACCTCTATATACATCACCACCTCTATACACATCACCTCTATATACATCACCTCTATACACATCACCTCTATACACATCACCACCTCTATATACATCATCACCTCTATACACATCACCTCTATATACATCACCACCTCTATACACATCACCTCTATATACATCACCTCTATACACATCACCTCTATACACATCACTACCTCTATACACATCACCTCTATATACATCACCTCTATACACATCATCTCTATACACATCACTACCTCTATATACATCACCTCTATATACATCACCTCTCTATATACATCACCATCTCTATATACATCACCAACTCTATATACATCACCACTTCTATAAACATCACGACCTCTATATACATCACCATCACTATATACATCACCATCTCTATATACATCACCACCTCTATATACATCACCACCTCTATATACATCACCATCTCTATATACATCTTCACCTCCATATACATCATCATCTCTATATACATCATCACCTCCATATACATCATCATCTCTATATACATCATCACCTCTATATACACCACCTCTATATACATCACCACCTCTATATACATCCTCTCTATATACATCACCATCTCTATATATATCACCACCTCTATATACATCACCTCTATATACATCACCACCTCTATATACATCACCTCTATATACATCACCATCTCTATATACATCACCACCTCTATATACATCACCTCTATATACATCACCACCTCTATATACATCACCTCTATATACATCACCATCTCTATATACATCACCACCTCTATATACATCACCTCTATATACATCACCACCTCTATATACATCACCTCTATATACATCACCATCTCTATATACATCACCACCTCTATATACATCACCTCTATATACATCACCACCTCTATATACATCACCTCTATATACATCACCATCTCTATATACATCACCACCTCTATATACATCACCTCTATATACATCACCACCTCTATATACATCACCTCTATATACATCACCACCTCTATATACATCACCTCTATATACATCACCACCTCTATATACATCACCTCTATATACATCACCACCTCTATATACATCACCTCTATATACATCACCATCTCTATATACATCACCACCTCTATATACACCACCTCTATATACATCACCTCTATATACATCATCATCTCTATATACATCACCTTTATATACATCACCACCTCTATATACATCATCTCTATATACATCACCACCTCTATATACATCACCTCTATATACATCACCACCTCTATATACACCACCTCTATATACATCACCTCTATATACATCACCATCTCTATATACATCACCTCTATATACATCACCACCTCTATATACATCACCTCTATATACATCACCATCTCTATATACATCACCACCTCTATATACATCACCTCTATATACATCACCACCTCTATATACATCACCTTTATATACATCACCATCTCTATATACATCACTTTTATATACATCACCATCTCTGTATACATCACCTTTATATACATCACCATCTCTATATACATCACCACCTCTATATACATCACATCTATATACATCACCTCTATATACATCACCATACATCACCACCTGTATATACATCACCATCTCTATATACATCACCACCTCTATATACATCACCTCTATATACATCACCACCTCTATATACATCACCTCTATATACATCACCTCTATATACATTACCTCTATATACATCACCACCTCTATATACATCACCTCTATATACATCACCACCTCTATATACACCACCTCTATATACATCACCTCTATATACATCACCATCTCTATATACATCACCTTTATATACATCACCATCTCTATATACATCATCTCTATATACATCACCACCTCTATATACATCACCTCTATATACATCACCATCTCTATATACATCACCTCTATATACATCACCATCTCTATATACATCACCTCTATATACATCACCATCTCTATATACATCACCTCTATATACATCACCATCTCTATATACATCACCTCTATATACATCACCATCTCTATATACATCACCTCTATATACATCACCATCTCTATATACATCACCTCTATATACATCACCATCTCTATATACATCACCACCTCTATATACATCACCATCTCTATATACATCACCTCTATATACATCACCATCTCTATATACATCATCATCTCTATATATATCACCACCTTTATATACATCATCTCTATATACATCATCTCTATATACATCACCTCTATATACATCACCATCTCTATATACATCACCTCTATATACATCACCTCTATATACATCACCTCTATATATATCACCACCTCTATATACATCACCTCTATATACATCACCTCTATATACATCATCATCTCTATATATATCACCACCTCTATATACACAACCTCTATATACATCACCTATATATACATCACCTCTATATACATCACCACCTTTATATACATTACCTCTATATACATCACCTCTATATACATCACCTCTATATACATCATCATCTCTATAAACATCACCATACATCATCACCTCTTTATACATCACCTTTATATACATCACCACCTCTATATACACCACCTCTATATACACCACCTCTATATAAATCACCATACATCACCACCTTTATATACATCATCACCTCTATATACATCACCTCTATATAAATCACCATACATCACCACCTGGCTGATTTCCAGGATCACAATATCGCAAAAGCCTCTTCTGTTGTAAAGGAAGAGAAAAAAAACATCGGTATAAATACCTAGATATACTGGTCCTCTTGGTCTCTTACATTTCATTAGGAGAGAGAAAAGTCATGCATTTGAACAAAGTTCTGGATATGAGCCCCCAAAACGTGAAACCAGCTTCCTAACATTAAACTGCTATGTTATCTGAGTTTTGCAGACTACTGAAATACTGCAGTGTAGTATTGTCTTAAGGATCAATGTACCACTGATAAAAACTGAATCCAAGTGTTGGAGACTATTTTCCAGCATGACTATATAGCTTTGATAAATTTTTTCTGAAAGAATACCATACTGTGCGGAACTTTTATGGGAAATACTAAAAATAAAAGCAACAAAATATAATCAACAACAGTGTTCCGAATATTAAAACAAAATCAGCATGGCTAGACTAAGATGTAAACCCTGGTCTTAACCGTTTCACCACTATAGACCATAATGGACTCATCCATATCAATGCATGGTAGAGTCTACTAAAGTTACATAGGGGTGAAAGGGTTAATATTGATATATTGTTCTCACCAATAGAGCTACCTGGTCATAGGAAGTGTCCTGGTCCAACTGTGCTACGTTTATATCCAAATGGAAATTAAGGGGAGGTTACTATATAAAAGAAAACCACTGCAGTGGTACAGGGAACCTTAAGGTAAAGGGCACCACTGCAGTGGTACAGGGACCCTTAAGGTAAAGGGCACCATTGCAGTGGTACAGGGCCCCCTTATATATAGATAATTAAGGTAAAGGGCACCACTGCAGCGGTACAGGGTCCCTTAAGGTAAAGGGCACCATTGCAGTGGTACAGGGCCCCCTTATATATAGATAATTAAGGTAAAGGGCACCACTGCAGCGGTACAGGGACCCTTAAGGTAAAGAGCACCACTGCAGTGGTACAGGGACCCTTAAGGTAAAGGGCACCACTGCAGTGGTATAGGGACCCTTAAGGTAAAGGGCACCACTGCAGTGGTGCAGGGACCCTTAAGGTAAAGGGCACCACTACAGTGGTACAGGGACCCTTAAGGTAAAG
>NW_018407420.1:280371-315788 GCF_002113885.1 Mizuhopecten yessoensis | reverse complement strand
GGACTATGGTTTGTCCTAACATTCAGGACTATGGTTTGTCCTAACATTCAGGACTATGGTTTGACCTAACATTCAGGACTATGGTTTGTCCTAACATTTAGGACTATGGCTTGTCCTAACATTGGTGGGATAATGGTTTGTCCTAACATTCGGGACAATGGTTTGTCCTAACATTTAGGACTCTGGCTTGTCCTAACATTGGTGGGATAATGGTTTGTCCTAACATTTAGGACTATGGCTTGTCCTTACCTTGGGGGGATAAAGGTTTGTCCTAACATTCGGGACAATGGTTTGTCCTAACATTTAGGACTATGGCTTGTCCTTACCTTGGGGGGATAAAGGTTTGTCCTAACATTCGGGACTATGGGTTGTCCTAACATTCGGGACCATGGTTTGTCCTAACATTCAGGACTATGGTTTGTCCTAACATTCAAGTTTAGGGTTTCTATGCAATACTTTGCCTTGTTTTTCATACATTTTCTTTGAAGGGACATTTATGACAGTAAAGTCATAAACATTTTACTTTTTTTTGCCAGATGCCTGCCAGATGAAGTCATTCCTGCAATGGCGTACAGCAACACAGGGCGCCCGCAGGTGTGTCAACAGCCACCGGACCTTTGCTACCCCAGTAAGACTGTGTCTCTGGCAGCGCCCTGTACCACCTCCAATGGGGTCATGAATGGCCACATGCATAACATGCATTACTCGTGTCCCCCCATCACTTCGATGGATGGACAAGGAGGCTACGACAACCCAGCCATGCATCCGTAAGTACTAAAAATGCTTGTCAATTAATTACGAAGCAAGAAATGTATCTTCATCAAAGTACCGAATATATCTTGCATCCAATTCAATGTGTCGCCCTATACATTGTTATGAGCGGTCGGGGGGCGCAGTGGATAGCAAACTTGCCTTTCACCAAGGCGGCTGGGGTTAGATCCCCCAATCTGGCGTGAAAAGGTGTGGGGTCATCTGCCCGACCACGTGGGTTTCCTCAGCTAGGGTACTCCGGTTTCCTCCCACATTAAGACCTCCTTTGTGCAAACGAGTGATTGATATAAGTTATTAAAACTTGTTTTGCCATTGTTGTAAAACAAAGTTTATATCTACATTGTTTATGATGATAAGTTTATATCTACATTGTTTATGATGATAAGTTAGAGAGGCAATGATAAAGCTGAATATGGTGATTTGATTGGCTGTTTGCCTTACAACAATCATCTCACTTGATTGGTTCTGAAAATCTAACCTGTTATACAACATGTAACACCATTTCCGATTGGCTTTCAAGTCTACAACAACTGGGTTCATATTTCAGAAACCATTCTCATGCTCATTTTCTTTTTTCAGTGATAACGTAATAAAAAATTGCATTTTGCCAATGGTATGGAGGAATTTTAGGGAACATATAAAGCCATTTTTTTCAAATGTTAACACTTTTAACCCCAGCAAATACAATTTAAGCAAATTACAAGAAAGTCGGTTTGAGCACAGAATCTGTGCTTGCATGAGTATGTGAACAATTTCGTGAATACGGGCCACATTGACACTTTCATAGGCAATGCATGTACAATTTACTAGTAACCATGTGTGGTCTGATCGGCTTCAAGTCAGGTTACGATTGACTTTGAAAGCTTCAGGTTCTTGTTCCATTATTACCGTACCTGGGACTTTCAGCTTTTAAACTTGAGATGATAAAGATGACAGTAGTCTATCAGAGGCTGTCAGAGACAGCTGTCCGATAGAATATCATTGCTCTTCTTTAACCCTTTCACCCCTTTGTAACTTTAGTAAACTCTACCATGCATTGATCTGGATGAGTCCATTATGGTCTACAGTGGTGAAAGCATTTACACTGATTTCTGAGCAGCTATGGTGAAATCTGAACATTTAGGTTACAAAACATGAGCCACATAATTATCGGCACAAAATTTTACAGATTATGTAATACCCTCCCTGATTGGCTGTGACAAATGAGCCGTGCACGCATGATAAGACTGGCTGTTGGGGTGGTTTAAAGTAGATACCTTCTCTCTGATTGGATCGTTAACAACATGTTGCTGTGTGAGCTTGGAAATCCAATCCTCAGGATACTCCTGATTGACTAAGAATCATTAAAAAACTAAGGAGTTAGCTTTAAATTTCAATTTAGATGTTTATAGATGGCAAATTTAAAGTTGAATTTGTATACATTAGTCCATAGAATGCAAATTGAATGATAATTTTGATTGTAATATGCAGTATACTGCAAATTGAAAAGTTGTGTGCTGCTTTAGAGAACTGAAATGCTGTCAATACTTTCGACAATTTACACAGGTAAAAAAAAATGTAGGACTGATCAAAAGATTAACTGTACCATTATCATTAAAAGCTTAATTAAAAGGAAAGATAATCTGTTTAACCCTTTCACCACTGTAGACCATAATAGACTCATCCATATCAATGCATGGTAGAGTCTACTAAGGTTACATAGGGGCGAAAGGGTTAAGTCCTGAAGTTTTATTCCTTGAATTCACAATTCACAATTATGAGCCTTAAAAACCACCAATTTGAACCTTTGTTGAGAGAGAAAAAATATTGAACCAGTAATATCTAGCTTGATGAAATGAGTGCTATGGATGAAGGTCTAATATTTGAACATAAATCAAACAAATAGCAATTTAGAATTTTTCCTGACAAAGACATCTAAGGGCTGTGACCTAATACACGTTTGTTGCTGACACAATACTCCCTCTTTGATGACAAAGAACACACTCATTGATGACATAGAGCTCAGCCTTTGATGTTGTGTCATCTGGCCTTGGTATACACTGTCCTTGTAATTAAAGGTTCTCTTAAAGAGTATTTACTCTTACCTGTCATGGACATACCTGTCGTAACCATGACACAACCGAAAACTGAAGTTAGAGCTAATTAAAAGATATTATTCTTCAAGTTTTATCTTTCTGGAGACATTTTTACTCATTCACCCCTGAAATTTCATTATGAACTATTCCAACCTTTGAGTTGGAGCAGTTCAAATGTGTCTAAGGGGGTGAATAAATTAAGGACTAATTATTCTAATAGAACCATTAATTACCAAATAAAACCATTGTTTAGAGAGAAAAATGGTGTTTTAGTTAATTATCATTCATAATCCGCCAGTAATCAGGGACAATTGCTTCCATACAGTTTTATCCACACATATCTTATAAGTAGAACAATTATTAATGCCTACTACATCAAGTCCTGTATTAGGGAAACATGTATTGCCTCATTTTAGTTTTAACCCAATACTTGCGACATTCAATTCTGAAATACTGAAATATGGTTATAGCAATGATTGATGGAATTTTAAGCAGATTTTATATTTTAAAGACACAATATTCCAAATAAAACCAATTTTCACAATATTTCCATCCACAACATATTTTATAATTTCCATTGTTGATGAAGTGCAATACAACTTTTTTTTTAAGTGTCAATGTTGATATTAAAAAACATGTTAGAAAAAATGACAGTCTTGAAAAGAATTTAAAATAAGGATTGAAAATGATATCAAATTATCAAAAAATATATGTATGCCTCTATCAGTCACACATACAGATGGTGGTACATGTATTAATATTTGCCTTTTCCAGTGTTCACTTCATAACACAATTTTATAACCTCAATATTTCTCAAAGTTATGAGTGGGATAAAACCAAGGTCGAAGGTCAATGTCACAAGGTCATATTGTTTAACCGAGGTCAAAGGTCAGTGTCAATGTCATATTGTAAAAGTTGGTGAAAGTTTTTTGAAATTTCTATTTCTTCCAAATTAATTAATAGAATTCATATGCTTCCACTAATTACAAGATAAAAGATGCTGTAGGGACTGAAGGTCAAGGTCAATTGTCACCTTGACTGTTTGACATACAGAAGGTGTCTAGAGGCAGAATATCAGAGGTCAAGTTTACAAAGCTGCAAAAAAAAATCAAAAATATTCAAAATTGAGAATGGGATATCCCGATACTAAATACGCTTGTTTATCAAGACATAACAAAAATCTTAAATGTTTGAAGGTCAAAGGTCAAAGTCATTTAGATAAGGGTTTTTTTAAAACAAGAAATGTGTCATTAAGTATTAAATGCTTAGACTAAAGGTCATAAGGTTACCCTTAAGCTAAAGGTCATAAGGTCACTCTTAAAGGTCATTAGCCAGGTATGCTTCTAATTCAATCATGCTTTCAAAAACATTAATTTAGATTGCTTGTTTTGATAGATGTTTTTAGATTTCAGTTTTGAAATATTGATGTACACTGGTACACAGTGGTATCGAAATATACTTTATTGAAATTTATTTGTAAAAATTTACAGCTTCTGGCCTTAAGATACTAATTCCTGTATCTGATGTGTTTCCTTTTGAAAGATTCAATAAAATACCATTACCGTTTGATAATTCTCGTAGATATGTCGACAGAAAAAGAAAGAAATTTGAGTGGTTTGGGTAAGGGCGGATCTAACTGCCTGGCCACTGTATTGAGTTTGTGAGGCGTGACGTATAAGGCCAGTTTATTTGCTCGGCCCCATTACAAGCAGACACCATCTTTGAACACTACAAGGCAGTAGGCTATACCTGTGGCATATCGTACCAGCACACTCGAGTATCTTCTGTAAGTTTCACGTTGTTGTGATCGTAAGTGGCGCTTCACAGATTATTGGCTTATATACTCTCACGTCAATTCTCTTTTACCTAATGCTGTACCTTAAAATCTGCCATGGTCGTTGGACTTGATTGAGCTATGATTCTAATTCTCACCTCATGTGGAACAGCTGATTAATCAATTTGTCTGTATTTTTACATTTTATTTCTATATTGATTATTTACCTTATACTTATACATTATTATATCTTGTGGAATTTTTTCTTCTATTTATTTTATGATTCATTTCCTATGAATTTTTTCCTTGAGTTGATTATCAATTTAAGCACTGTTGACAGTATTGCACAATTTTTAAATGCACTTTGTTCTTCAACATTTTAATCGTACTTGAATTATTATTTTTTTTGAAGTGATAAAACGGCTGGAAAATGACTATATATTTTTTTATTATTGTTTGTTAGGTTAATTGTTAATGTAATGCAGGGTTGTTTTTATTTTTTTTTTAAACATTTTGAAATTTAATGTATTATAGAATTTAACAGTATTAAGTCAAAATACATCACATTGGTATGCCTACATATATCTTACAGCATACAATATTGCTTTTAAAAATATTATTTATGTTATCAAAATTATTCGTGAAATAAATTGATGTAAATAATTATAAGGAAACCCCACTTTCTGCATTGAAAATTATCTAAATTAGAAATGGTATGATTTCTTCCTGTTAAGTAATAAAATCATGTCTATTAGTTTATAAATGAAAATAAAAAATTAACAACTAGCACTACTTCATGTCATTGAATTAAATCAAAAGTGTAATTGTTTAGTTAGTGAGATGTGAGAACATTTATCTTTTCATTGTTAATATCTCAGCTGTTATACCATGAAGTCTGGTTTAATTAAAGTATTAGTCGAATACTGTTTTAACTCCAGTTGAATATCATTGTATCTGGATCATTTTTGACTTTGTTCCAATCATCGTATTCGATGTTAACTAACTAGTACACCAAGATATGTCTGATTTGTTTGACTTAACAGAATTCTATAAAACAGATCAGGTTATCAATATGTTGCAATAACACCACAGTATTAAATATGAAATAATATTTCATGATATTAATAATATTGATAAAAATATGGATGTTTATCCGTTACATGTTTTGGTATCATCTGGAAAATTGTTACATTCTTGGCTTCTGTGTTATTATATATCCAAACAAATTTATCCGTAAACAGGAACAAAATTTGAAACAAGGATGTTATTTTTTGTCATCGGTATGAATATGCGGTAATACACAGAGGACAGTATACTGTTACGCTTTAAGAATTGCTGCAATTTATAGCGATATTTCTTTTGAGGAACAATGCACTCTGTTAGATCATTCTAATATTTCAATGAATTTTATAAAAATATAAACATCTTTTAATTTGGCTAAAAAATCATAAAGAAAATTACAAACAGTCTGTCTCAAAAAGTTTAATTTTACATGTTACATTTAACTAGTAAAACTGCGGGCAAAAATCGAAATGTGAGAAAATAATTTCAACAATGGTTTTTCATCAATTGTATATTTAGAAATTACCATATTTAAATAAATAATTTTAATGGTTTTCTGTTGAAGAATTGGAGTAAATATAAAATATAATTTTTATGGGAATTTACATTATTAATGTAAATGTCTCTAAAAGTGTTTCCCATTTTCCATTAATTTCATGCTGATTTCAACAGACGTTTTTGAAATGTTTTGCACTTTTGTTTATATATTGCTAGCATAAACTGTCAATCTAGATTAGGACAAGTGTTATTTTTGTCTTTTAAAAACATGAACAATCAGAAAGTATTTCTATTTTAAATTTAATTAAAATTAGAATCACGGCAAATTGAACTACTTAAGTATATTTTTCTTTTCAGTTGATCAGTATTGTAAATGTTTTATGACAATATCTTTTGAGTAGTATTTTCAATTTTTTAAGAATTAATTTATAATATTATATCATTTAGCTATTTAAGTTACATTATTGTTTATGAAACTTGTTCAAAATAAATTCTGATTAATTAACATAATTTCATATCACAAAATGGATATGCTTCAAGTGATAAAAGTTTAACAATCTTTATATAGTCATTAAAGAACATTAATTATGGTTAAAATTTGATAACTATTGAAATAGATTATGACAGTATTATATAATAAAATATGCTATTCTTGGTTTAATGTAAGTTTAAATCAATGTGATAATAAGATATTAATTCAATTTTAATTTAATTCAATTTTCCTTGATATTATTGCCCCCGAACTGAGCTGAAGATTAAGCAGAAATTATTTCAAATTACCAATGCCTTTTCATTATTTTACAGTATAAAATAAAATACTAGTAGCATTTATTTCTGATGGCTGGACTTGATGAACATTTGAATCTTAATTAATATACATGGACAGACTTGCATCACCTAATTAAAGTTTTTAAAATATTTTACTGGGTATATTCCCAAGAAACGTATGTTTTAAAATTAGTGTACGTCATTCTAAATTAATTTTTTTTGCCCATGATAATTTAAAAACAATAATGATACTGGACACAGGCAGTATGCCTACATACAGGGTATATACCCAGATCAACTATGCTGACATCCCGATGACAGATACGTTCATTATCGTCAATTTCAGGGTTATAAAGACTTTCGTTTGTCCCTAGTACTTATCTAGCCGAGTACTAGCCCTAGTACTTATCTAGCCGAGCTTCAATAATTTTGTGAGCCAATGTTTATAATATAACTAGCACTAAATGTAAACGCTATGTGTGTGATATATTTCTACTTGTACATAAAAATACAACTGGCAATAACAAATTGATGCGTCAAAAACAAGAAACGTACTGCATCGTAATAAATGTTTACACTTATAGATACTTATAGATACTTATAGATAGGTTTTTTCTGGTACAGTACCTAAATGTCCTTTTCATCAGACTCAAATACATAGATCCCGCTTGCGATTCGAGCCTAAAAGCCCTTGTATAGGACCCGCTGATTTGCGTCTGTCTGTCCTATTTTTTAAATGAGTTCAAAGGATTGTTTCAAATATGAATTCAATAAATAAAATCTTAAGAAATAATCTGATCTAATTCTTATTCCTGATCTTATTTCAAATTCTTGTAAATATGACAAATAATTTAGAAGAAGAAATATTATAACTTTTTTGAGGAAAATGTCTACAACTCTTTGTAAATGAGTCGATGGTTTTACAGCCGCCAAAACATTCAAAGATTGTTTTAAATATTAATTTTATGAATAAAAACTTCAAACACAATCTGATCGAATTCTTATTCCTGATCTAATTTAAATTCTTGTAAATATAAAACATGATTAAAAGAAGAAATATTATAATTGTGTGAAACAAACGTCTACAGTTAATGAGCTGTTTGTTTTGCAGTCACTGAAGAATTCAGAAGATTTTTTGAAATAATAATTTTAATAAAAAAAAAAATGAAAATAAAACAATTTGATCTCATTCCTGATCCAATTAAATTCTTGTAAATATGTTCAATCTTTTCTTTCAAGAAACGTAAATATCGTAACTGTGGGGAAACTGTTACAACTGTATGTATTGAGGTGTTTGTTACGTACCCCAGTGACTTACATTCAGTACCACGGAGCACGTTTTCAGTGCTGAAACTTTATAAATAGCCAGACTTCGGGTCACTCAGAATAGCAAATTGTTTGATTTGTGGGTTATGGTGTCAGGGGATTTGGAAAGTCACCAAAACAAAATATGGTTGTTGGATATCACAGAGGACATCATTTAGCAGACAATGATTGATTTGTTGAGTGTAGATGTGGTTAGCTGGATTTGTTCAGTGTACTTAGTAGGTTACAAACGGATTCCTATTCAATTTCTACAACTAATAAACTGTGTTTAATATGAATTCAGGATCATCTTTTTTCTACTCAATATTTCTGTAAAGTTAAATTTTCCATTTCTCCTCACAAAAGTTATCTTTTTATTTGTTTAATCAATTTAGAAATAAATGTGTCTTAATTTAGGGATATTGAATAACCTATCCTTACACTCTAGTTTTTACTCTCCTTTATACTTTAATATAGAGACATTGACATTTTTTAATAAAAATTTCATTTATTTTACAACAATTATGAAACAAGTTATTTCAACTTACTGGTAGATTAATCACTCTTGTGTTGGCGGCCAGGATTTTAATTAATGTGCGTGGGGGAGTTGAATGTTTATAAAAAGACATTCAAATATAATTATAGATACCTACAGGGGTAACATTCAGAGTTTATTATAGATACCCACAAAAGACATTCAAATATAATTATAGATACCTACAGTGGTAACATTCAGAGATTATTATAGATACCAACAAAAGACATTCAAATATAACTGTAGATACCTACAGGGGTATCATTCAGAGATTATTATAGATACCCAAAAAAGACATTCAAATATAATTATAAAAACCTACAGGGGTAACATTCAGAGATTATTATAGATACCCAAAAAAGACATTCAAATATAATTATAGATACCTACAGGGGTAACATTCAGAGTTTATTATAGATACCCACAAAAGACATTCAAATATAATTATAGATACCTACAGGTCGAGAGACATTCAGAGATTAGATATACATAAAGGATGACATTCAGAGATTATAAACACCCATACAAGACATTCAGAGATGATATGTATACATAAAGAATGATAGTCAGAGATTATAAATACCCATACAAGACATTCAGAGATCATACATATATGAAGACTGATATTCAGAGAGTGTTATAAATACTCACACAAGACATTCAGAGATTGTTTCAATGCCTGTTGGGAGTATTTAGAGATTTATTTATACAATTATTTAACTAACATAGTTCTGGTAAAAACAAACTTCTGAAGAGGAGTGATTTGATTATATCAAACTATTTGAAATGATGAATACATGAAAATATAAAACCTGATGTTTGTTTATTAAAGGAGACCAAAAAATCTGTACTGTAATATAACAAAACACCGACCGATTTCTTTGTTGCAGGTTGCCAGACAGTCCCCCAGACTCGGAACCCTATTCCCCTCCCGATGGACACCGCAACCTTCATGTGACATCCTCGGGTAAGTCACACCTTTCTGTACTAATGTTACTGCAATCAGAACAGGACTTTGCCACCTAAGATACATGATGTGACATCCATTTTTCTCCAATATTCACCTCTTGGTCAGGTTTGTGTTGGTCCAATATTCACCTCTGGTCAGGTTTGTTTTGGTCCAATATTCACCTCTTGGTCAAGTTTGTGTTGGTCCAATATTTGCCTTTTAGTCATATTGGGATTTGTGCAGTATTCACCTCTATCGTATTAGAGTTTGTACAATTTTGTCTTCAATTATAAGAACGAGGCAGTTTTTGTGATTTGGTGAGGTGGTGAGGTCAATTTGTTGCTGGAGACATTGCTTTCATCAATATTAAAATATAAAAGTTACAAACTGGTATCTATTGGAAGAGAAACTTTGTGTAATAATTACTTACACTGAATAAAATTCTAATGCTAAATAGACATAAAGTAGATCCGTCATTCAGAGTCAGTTTTCCATTGGAAGAAAAATAGTTACATAACCACCTGAAATTTTGTGAAGACATTGAAGTCCCCTCCTTGTTTAAGTTAAAGATTAGATCCTTTGTGAAGTAATTATCTCTTCATTTTGATTTTTTAATTATTTTTTTTCTTAATGTGCTTTCTAAGGAAACAGGATCACAGTTATGTGAGCTATAGCAATATTAATGACTTTTATTGCTTGCAGTTATTTTTAATGAAAGACACAACTGTCAATAAGATAAAAAGCGATTCCTAGACAACAATATTTACTTAAGATCTCTGAAAAGTACATTTCATCTGTCCACCACCATGGTTGGTAAATACAGACTTGCACAGCTCTTTTAATTAAACAGTTCTTAGTGAAACCTCAAACAATTATTTTTTTAACCCAAAAATTATGTCTAAGTATTCTGTTTTCATTTATAAAGTCTTGAAAACATTTCAGTTTTCAATTGAAAAAATATAATCTCTTGAATGATCTTGTCTCGTGTGATCGAATTAGCTTCAATTTAATTTGGTGTTATATAAGTTTCTGACAAATGTTCTTGTCCTATTTTATTTTGCTAAAATTTGAAGATAAAAAATGCCTGCAACCTATAAATTGTCTTTGTATGAATATTGGGAAGCAAAACTATTTCACAGGAAAGGTAACTTTTACAATGTCTGTCTGTAGTAGAAAAGTGGTTTAATTTAGATTTTGATGGTTTTACGTCTGCAATTATGGCCTTTCATACTTTCGGTAGACGATCGAGTGACAGAAAAGTGTTGTGACTTTGTACCTTAAAAATTGCTATCAACCTGATATTGTCACTGCAGTTGAAATATCATTTTCATCATCTTGATAATTCTCTGTATTTCTCTGGTAAAAAAATATATCAAACCTACATATTTCTCTGCTGTTCCTTTAAATATACAGGCGAACAGTTCTATATACATATTCGTAATATTCACAATTTCCTTCTTTTTTTTTTTCCATCAAATACATGTACTTCCCTAATCGCAACTGAACCTTGATCCTTCTAAATCAAGTTCAGATCTCTTAAAAATCTGTGATTAATATGAATGTTTTGTACATAAAAATTGTCAACCTTGCCTGTATATACATGTACGCATTTCACATTGTGATGAGCATACTTTGTCCTTAATGATACATCTAGACACTAAGCTCCGTGGTTACAGCTATAAAGAGATTTATTGTGTCCGAAGATTATCTCCGAGGTGGTTACAGTGACTACTTTTTTCTGATTGGACCTCACACGATTGACTGTTCTTGTTTAGCCAGCAGGTGACCGGCGGTGGACTAATTATAGGGGTAGGTGTCTGTAACAACACCGTAATGATAGAGAGGTCAAGGGTTATCACCGAAGAGATTATAGGGTAGTTTTAAACGGGTTGAGAGGAGGAGGAAGAGAAACAGGGGCTATATGATGATAGAGAGGTCAAGGGTTATCACCGTAGATATAGTAGGGTAGTTTAAATGGTTAGAGAGGATGAGGAAGAGGAAAAGGGGCTGTATGATGGTAGATAGTTTGTAAAAACTGAAAAACCGAAGATAGAGTAGAGTAGTTTTCAATAGTGAGAGGGGCGGGGCGTAGGAGCTATATGATGATGGAGAGGTCAAGGGTTATCACCGAAGAGATTGTAGGGTAGTTTTCAACAGTAAGAGAGGAGGAGGAAGAGAAGAAGGGGCTATATGATGATAGATAGTTTGTAAAAACTGAAAAACCGAAGATCGAGTAGAGTAGTTTTCAATAGTGAGAGGGGCGGGGCGTAGGAGCTATATGATGATAGAGAGTTCAGGATAAATCACTGAAGAGATAGCAATGGAGATGTAAAGTGTTTGAGAGGAGAAAGGTTCAACGGTAAGAGAGGAGGAGGAAGAGAAGAAGGGGCTGTATGATGGGAGACAGTTTAGAAGAACTCACTGGGGCGATAGTAGAGTAGTTCTAAAGGGCATGGAGGATTCAGGAGAAATCTCTGAAGAGAAAACAGGGTACTTCAAAGGGTTAGAGAGGCAAGTAGAAAGAAGAGATGAGGTTGACTATATGTGATGATGAGAAGAAGTTCTGGAAAAATCACTGAGGAGACAGCAGGGTACTTTTAAAATGTAACCAAGAGTCGAAGGTTGTAGAAGATAGAGCACCATATGATGATGGAGAACTCAGGAGAACTCGCTGAAGAAAATAAGGGTACTTCAAAGGGTGAAAGAGGAAGAAGATATTAGGTGGATTATGTGTAATGAAAAGTCCTGGAAAAATTACTGAAGAGACAGCAGGGTAGATTTAAACAGTGAGCAAGGAGGAAGAGAAGGGGTGTTTGATAGATAGTTCAGAACCACTGAAGATATAGTACTGGGTTCAGAACCACTGATGATAAAGTACTGGGTTCAGAACCACTGATGATATAGTACTGGGTTCAGAACCACTGATGATATAGTACTGGGTTCAGAACCACTGAAGATATAGTACTGGGTTCAGAACCATTGATGATATAGTACTGAGTTCAGAACCACTGAAGATATAGTACTGAGTTCAGAACCACTGATGATATAGTACTGGGTTCAGAACCACTGATGATATAGTACTGGGTTCGGAACCACTGAAGATATAGTACAGGGTTCACAACCACTGATGATAAATAAAGTACTGAGTTCAGAACCACTGATGATATAGTACTGGGTTCAGAACCACTGATGATATAGTACTGGGCACCTTCCCAACCTATTGGGTTTTCTCCAGTATTCCAGTTTCCTCTCACACTAATTATAGGACCCTAGGACCCCCTGTGCACTACCATCCAGGCCAACAAGAGTGATTAATTACAGTTCATAGAACTTGTTTTGCAGTAAAATAAATAAAGGTTATTTTATTTTAAGATATACNCACTAATTATAGGACCCTAGGACCCCCTGTGCACTACCATCCAGGCCAACTGTTTTTGTGATAATAGAGTTTAGGAGAGCTCACTGAAGAGAGAGAGAAGAGGATTTAAAGAATGAGTGAGGATGAAGAAGAGTCGGAATACATGATTACATCAGGAGAAATTATATAGAAGGGAAGCTTTAAAGCATGAAGGAAAAGGGTGCACTGTGTTGTGAAATTTTCTTGTAGAACATTTTTTTTTATAAAACAACAGTTATTTAGTTATTTTCAAGAATTACAGAAATGTTTTTGAAATTTAAATAAAACTACCGGGGTATGAAAAAGATAAATGCATGTTTTTTGCATTTGAACTTGATAAATCAAGGATTATATTAAAATACCATGTAGCTTAGTATAATATTTGAATATAAAAAAATAAACTTTAAATGCTTCACATTAGTTGTAATTGCACTTAACAATAAACAAACAAAAACTGTTTTGCTGCGTACCTAGGTAACTGACAAAACCTGTACAAATTAATGACCACAAAAACTCGGTTGAAAGTATTTATATTTTTGAAAAAAATGCACTATGTGAAAAGTGCAAAATATTTCTGTGTTCTAAAGTTGTATGGTCGTCAAAAGTCAATTGAAAACCACCAGACGAACAAATTCATCAATGTCAGGAATGATATCGGAGAAAAAAGACAGTTCTGTTCTCCATAATCAGATGCTATATAAATCAAACCCGACTGTTGGGGGTAGTCTTCTTAGGTTTCCAGCAGAGCGCAGGGTTTGGTGTTGAGTTTTCAAGTTCGGATCTCAAGGTCATGCCAGGGACAAGGCGTGCATGTTACCGAAATGACGGGATCAGACGTTCATTGCGTGCATTTGTCATTCCTACATGTCCTTTTCGCAGGATTTAAAATCGTGTGCAGTTAACTTTAGATGTATTGGAACTTGAATAAATCTCTAACAAGCAAAATGTATTGAATACATGTAATTGTACGCAGGTTGTTGGATGTATTCGTATGGTATATACAGAAGCTCATTGTTGTCCACAGGTACATGGGAATATGGGTATTTTGGAAAAGACTCTTTTTCTGAATTTTTGAATAATCTTAAATTTATTTAAACATATGTTGATAATGATAAGATCATTTGCATGTTTTGAATAATTTCAAATTAAGACAGTCTCAGATAATATTGAAAAAGTTTGATTTCCTTCCATATTTCCCGACAGTGATGATTCAACAGATTTTTGTAAAGGAGTGTTTCCGTTTGGTGACGATTGGAAGTTTAGTATCTACATATTGATGAATCGAATGTTTGAAAAAGTGTGAATTCATGTGCTTCTGAACTGGATGTTCTTTGTTTTAATCTGTATGCATTCAAAAGTGTGTAATTTAAGGATTTTTTCTAGACCTACGATATATAGCAAGGTCACCTTAAGCAGTGTAAGTGTATGAATTGTAGATAATGGTTACGGTGTGTGTTGAAACCTGTCGTAGGGGTAAACGTCATATTACGGGAGCTGTGAGTGGGAGACAATGATTATATCTATCTAACCTGAGGACCCAGTGTCCCGCTGTTCATGGTCTCCACATGAGGTGACAGCACGACCAGATACTGGCGGGGATGTCACCACAAATAGGAATCTGATCCGTCCGTGACTGTAGGGCCGTAGTGAGGTATAGAATCCTTGTCAGTGGTAGCTACAGGATCAGATGTTGCTTCAATATTGTATGTAAACAGACAAAATAGATGTCCGTATGGCATTTCCATATGGCTTAGCCATCATCTACCAGATT
Source organism: Mizuhopecten yessoensis (assembly GCF_002113885.1). Classification (NCBI taxonomy): domain Eukaryota; kingdom Metazoa; phylum Mollusca; class Bivalvia; order Pectinida; family Pectinidae; genus Mizuhopecten; species Mizuhopecten yessoensis. Next base: position 300,883 of record NW_018407420.1, on the reverse strand, counting down.
TATAATTGGTTTACCTGTTGTGTCAGAACTTCCAATGGAGGTACAATAAGATATTTCAGTTGGGACTATCTGATTCTTGTACAATGGATGAAGTAACTAAGGATTAGGATTGCGTTACTTTTCTGGAAAATTGTTTTGCGTCTGTGTTCTAATTATGTATTTCTCCAAGTTATTGATGGACAAATTTACAAAGTCATTTACAAAACACACATGTTGAGAGAAGACTTCATTCATTTCTTTGTTTGTGAGATATTGAAAAAGTTCGTTTTTTAAATTTATGAAAAAAATTACATCAAGTGTGAAAATATTTTGTGATAGCTTGAAAATATTTTGTAATTTTGAATTGTTGGATTATAATGACAAAAAAATTGTGGAGCAACTAAGGATAATAAGATGGATTGGATTGGAAGCATAACATGATTGCATCTATTTGGGACATCAGGTACCTTAAATACTACATGTGTAACTTCAGGTGGATACAGGTGTATTATATATGAATGCAGGTGTACCTAAAAGTGGATACAGCTATACTGTACAGGTGAATACAGGTGTAACTTAAGGTGAATACAGGTGTTTTTATACAGGTGGATAATCATACAGGTGGATACAGCTGGATAATACAGTACCTTAACTGACCTCTGGAAACCAGGGTCAAACAGTTGGTAGTGAGTATCTGAAATGACCACTGCAAACTTTGGCCAAACAGTATCTGAAATGACCACTGCAAATTTTAGCCAAACAGTATCTGAAATGACCACTGCAAACTTTGGCCAAACAGTATCTGAAATGACAGCTGCAAACTTTGGCAAGTTGTTAGTAAGTGTTTTAACTGACGTTTTTGTAACTTTGACCAGTCGATCAGTAGGCTAAACAGACTCCTGATATCTCTGCATTGTCTTTCAAAATTAGATGCAGAACATGACTTGATTTAGCTACAGATAGCCATTCCACATGTAAATCAGAATTGCTGATGTCTAGTGATCTCTCATCAAAACTTCATTCTGCCTAGGGAAAGCCAACCATGAGAAATGTTTATGTTGGCTTATAGATAAGAGATGACTCTCAAGATTAATAAATCAAATTAGAATGCTATAAAAAAAAGTAATAGGAAGACAAATAACATTAAAATATCAGGGTCTAATAAAATAAAAAATATTTTATTTTTACCATTTTTTGTTTCTTGTTCAATGTATTGGGATAAGACTAGCCAGATTTTATTTTAAAGATTGAAAGTGGTGTGCTTTACCCCTCTAAAGGTCAGTATGACTTGCTTCGTAAGTAATTATACAGTTAAGTTCCGCCAGTGCTAATCAAGTGGGTGAAAAATTTCTGAATCTATAAGTGATAAATATGATCTAAAAATAATCACACATGCTCTGCGTGGTTGAAAGTGCGAGGAAGTGAGTTCAGCGGGGGATGGTACCTTAACTATTATGTCAGAGGTCAAGTGTTCAGCTACAAGGACTCATCGTTGTACTTGGCAGGTCAATAGGTAATGATAAAGATTGACATGGGTTCTCGTTGTGTAAGTATAGCATGTCGTACTTCCCACAAGTGAGTGTTACGTGTAAGTAGCCACGAGGTGATCAGGTTTTACTGCCCCACCTGTCACCGAAGGTTAATATTGTCACTCCGACAGACAATATATATAGCCTAGCTTGTAAACAGTGCACTTACCATGTTTTTCTCCTTCAAATTAAAAAAAAAACATTGTACAGTTATTAACATTTTCCGAGGTGAATATGAGTACACATTAATCCAGAGATTGTGATATTACACAAAATGTATCTGTGGTTGTTCAAAACTCCATGAAATATATTCCAAACAGAATTCTTTTAACTATTTACAGTGTCAAATAATTAAGCAGAACTAACACTCAGTATTGAAGTCACAAAATGACTTTATACTTAGCAAGTTATTTTATGTGAACAATATAATTCACAATTTTGTATAGAGGATATTTTTTCAGATTTTTAGAAATTTTGCATATGCATGGGATATTCTACAATGTTGTATATTCAAACCTCCAACAAATTCTACTTTCGAAGTCATGTTAAAAGTTGATTTTTATTAATAAATTGAGTTTAGGAAACCATAAAATTTAACAATTCAATGTAATTGGGGGGAAAATTCTGAGGCAGAAATAAATCATTAGCAGTGACTGAAATAATTACACTTGTTTATTTTCGATTTGTGAACAAAGGTTGCCATATCGACATTTTAACCGCCATTTACAGATTCTGTTGATAAAAACTTTTGTCAATACTTTACGGAGTTTGTCGTGCATTTGACATGTTGAAAATGGTTATCAATACTCGGCGGAATCATGGTCTAAATCCGACAATTAGAGCTATTGATTTTGTGTAGTCGACATAGCTGCAGACCTCTCTGTCCAACTTGGTTGTAGATCTAGAGTAGAAACAGAAGTAATACGTGTCTTGTTTTAGAAATCTTGTTTTAGATAATTTTTATGTAAGTACTTCAAATTATTTCGCAAGAACGACAAATTCAGTCTTTAGTTTGGGTTGTTTGTTTTATTGTAATTTCATTCTTTATTTTTATAACCAGATTTATGAGAAAACACCTCAATTGGGTTTTTTTGTTGTTGTTTTTTTACCAGATTAATGAGAAAATAGTTCAATTAATGTAATTTTATTTTTTATTTGAAACTTAGATTTATGTTATAAGGAAGAATTCGTTCAATTATTGTGGCTTCATTTTAAATTTTGATGCCCAGATTTATAAGAAAATGGTACAAATATTTTTGTTTATTTTGTAATTTGGATATATAGGTTTTATATGAAAAAGGTCTGAGATAATGATTAGCTTTTGTGTCCTCAAATAACAATTTCTCTGATTGATTTATTATGGTAAATCAGTAATTAACTGGAAATTTGAATGGAAAGTTGTTGGGTGTTAGCTACGAATTTAATCATTCAGTGAATTTTCTTTTTTATATTTTCAAGATCAAGCTTTCTCTTGGTTAATTTTACTCCAATCACTTACAAAAATCTATTTAGCTTAATTTCTGCGACTCCCTTATTTTTAACAGAAACCTGATTTGTTTTCATGTGAAAAGATTGAATTTAATTGGGACCCAAGTTTGTCTTTTCTGTACAATTTCAAAAAATCATCTTACAACCGAAAAATGATCTCTTACAACTCATGTGTAATGATTGTTACAAAAACCCATTACTGATTTATGAAAACATTTAAAATATTTCCCAAACTAAAAGGCAGGGCATTATTAGTCAGAAACATTCCTGAAGGTTGTTAGTCATAAATTTAGCAACAGCATCTAACCAAAAAACTATTTTACTGATGAAAAAAATTCTTCTATTTTCACTCCTTTAATAGTTTATTCAATTTAATTTTGAAATAAAAACCCTGACACACTTTTTTTTGTTAACTACCCCTATTCTGTATATGCTGTATCCTTATAAAAAGGATTGTGTTTTTCCCCTCTATCAAAAGTTTCTTTACCATATTTCAGAGATAGTTATGGAGAGATTATTGGAAATTTGAGTAAAATCTAGATAAAAGTGAACAGAGAAAAGAAAACAGATTTTTTTTCTTCAATTTTGTTGAAATTCTTTCTAGCGATAAATCCTGATGTCAAAATAAGTGTCATATTTGTGAAAGATAGGCTAGCGTTTCAAATTAATTACCAGTTTCTACAGTATGTTTGTTCTGTCACAGAACCGTGTACAAAGTCAGGTTGTGTATTTGATCTGACACCTTGATGTGTCGTAGATTCCACTAAGTACAAGGGATCTTTGTTAGTCTGAATATTTCTGTAAAGATGTCAGAAATAATAAGTTTTTTGAATTGATACTACAAAATTTTTCACAAAAACAAAACATGTTAATAGATACTGAAGTTGTAGCATTCATCTTAGAGTAGCCATCGTGCCGTCTGATTTAGAAATAATTAAAAATGCATGAAAACTTATTTCAAAATCTACAAAAATATAGTTACAAATTGTTTTTTGAGACTAAAGCACGTTTTATTTTGAAAATAAAAAACAAAGAACTTAAGAATTTTAGTTTTGTCTCAAAATCTTGTGATCTGCATTTGTAATAGGTGCAACTTTAAACAATGGTATTTTTATCCTTGGCTCCATTGTTGGGGGGGGGGGGGGGGAAGAGTTTTGATAAGAAATATTTATACAGTGCTATTTCCTGTTCTATGTATGTGCAAAATGCTTTACTCCAGATATTTTTGCAGAGACAAAACTGTTCTAATAATTAAATGCCCATTGCCATTACGCAATCCCCTAAAATCCTTCAGGGGGCGAGTTAGAATCTCTGAGGGTTGTTGCTAGTATTGAAGTAAAAATGGGTTTTTTCTAGTACGTTAATTAGCATGTGTTTTTGTTTACTGATCGTTGATATAAAACACTGAACAGTCAATCGTATCGTACATGTCATTATACGGATATTGCTTGTGGTTCACAAATCTGTTTCATGAACAGTGAAATATTTGGGTAGCCATGATCAAGGTTGATGTAATTATCTTAAGCTTATCATAAGGCTTAAAAGGAATTTTCGTACTAAAATGGCCTGATGAATCAAAATGAGAAAATGTTGAAAGATTTCGTTTTGTGAAGTATAGTTTGATTTAAAGATATAATTCTTTCCACATGTAATCTTGCGATAGATATTTGATATATAGTCGTACAAAGTTGTTAACAGTAGGTTGACTTTCAAAAGTAGCTGGATGAACTTCAATTGGTTATAGTATCGTAAACAGCTTATTTTTCCGTAACAGTAATGACTCAAAGTTAAACACGATTGTAACAATAATACTGTGTATTTGAATTGAATTGAATTGTGTACCCTGTAGTTGATGATAAGGATAACTTCCAGTAGTGTAGAAATATAATTTAATTTTATGCTCAATTTAAATGTATTTATTAAGAAAAAACCTATGTGTCTATAAGCTAACTGATGACAGCTCAGTGATATGTGGAAAAAAAAATAGAATTTAAAAACCAAATAAATGAACAAAGTTCAATTGAATTTTATGGTCAATTAATTTGATGTGTGAAAAATTGAGCAAGAGTAATTTTGTGATTACAGTTGACTTCCCACTCTCAATAGACGCGTGTAATCGGATCAGCGACGACGCACAAGTTAGACGTTTATTGGGGGATTAGTTGTATAATTTGAAAGGCGTCATTGTCGACGATGAAGACATTGGTTGTGCGAAAAGATATACATGTACCAAACTAACGGGGGAAAAACACATTGGTTATCTTAAGTCTGGATCTCTCTCACTTCATTACGTGTTTCAAGAAGGTGTGAATTTTGTAAAAAGTGTTGGATTTTTTGTTTATTTATGAAGCTATTTAACTTGCGCAACTTAGGTTATCAAATGCATTCAGCAAAATGTCCTGAAATACAAACATTTTACTGCTTGAGGGACTTTAACATCTTTAGCTGGTAACATTTCTTGTATACATGTACAATTTGAAATATGAGTTGGTACAAGGAAATTTATGAGATGTACCAGGTACAAAATCAGCTGTAATTTTAGTATTTAAAATTGTTCAGATATTAAAATAATTCAGGCTGAGGAAAAACTTTCAGATGTACATATCAGTATGAGTAACAGTAAATTATCATTTTAGTTCAAAATCTCATTTTTTTTCTTTCGTATTTGTATATGAGTTGTAAAAAGTCAGATGAAGTTCATTTTGATAGAACTTCAATATTTTCCACTTTTATTAAGATGCATACCACACTAGAATAAAAAAAATCCTCCTGATAGAAATTCATTGAGGTTTATTCTAAATATATGGGGCTGATGGTTACAATTCTTCAGATCAAAGTAAGAATAGCCTACAGCCACTTGCTAATGAGGTATGACCAAGCTGCAGTTTTAAAATAATAAATTAATTAATACAGATTTAGAAAAAGCTGTGGGTCTTAATTATTTCTTATGATATTGAAAATTAGCAAATATATCTCTGTATGGGAATTCTTACTAATGACCGTCAGACAAAAAAAGAATTAATTATACATTTTTTTATCTCGATTGTCGTGGTAAATTGACACAAAAATGTTAATGATGGTGTACATGGGACACAGGTATCTGTCTAACTTTAACGACCTAATTACAGGTAGGAGAATCACTTAAAAAAAATAACATCTGCATGCAACGGTGTGACATCTCTGCTCACGAGTGTTTCGGGAAAATTTACGACCAGTGTCGTTAATCAATTAGCCATGCATAGACGATATGTGACTAATTAGGTATGACAGCGTATCAATGTAGGTAGTCGTATGTTCTGATACCTACCGCTAATTAATTACGATGATTAAAAAAATGATACGGAACATGCTGGGAATTATGGGGATTGTTGACATGCGTAATTACCGGTCACTGGCCGAATTTTCTACCTATATAAAAATCTCCGGATGATTTATTTCATTTTTGAACTTGGTGAATTGGTACAGAATTTAGATATAGACATATAGTGTACTTTATGCCACTTTTTTGCCTGATGAACAGTTAAATATTATACAAATTTACATACAGGGAAATAGTTTGGAGAAAATCCTTTTATCAGATTTGTATGGCAGACCAACACAAAACAGCTTTAGAACAGTACAACAAAAGCGTGACAATGTTGAAACAGCAGTGTGCCTATGGTTGTTACACAAAGACCGTCAGTGAGCCGTATTGGGTTTCCGGGACGGACCGTACCAGGTACGAAGTCGCGACCCTTTGCCTGTAAATACACCTGGTGCTATGTGGCAGCGTACAGAGAGAGGACCAAAAACCTCCTTATTCTATCAACGTTCTTACAACAATATTCAATTTGCCTCATAAATCTGCGCGGAGAAAGAGGCCCAGGTTGTTCCTACCCGGCGCAAGGTCTCTCTTTTCTTTGCAGTGAATCAGGTCCGACCATTATACACTCGTTATAGCTAGCTATCACAAGGTTGTTCCAGATTAATACTCATTAAGAGTTTGGCTAATTTACGAGATGCCGTTTCATGCTATGACAATCGTATTGTACTCCATGTCAGAGATGAGTCATTTACTCAGATTGTACCAAGTGTTCCGTTTGATGCCTATACTCAAACTGTGACGTACCTTATGATTGCTGTACTCAAACTGAGCAGGGTATATAATGGATTGTCTATACTCAGACTGTGTCTAATGTATATATAATGCTCAAACAGTGTACTGAATGGTGATCTATGCTTCAATTATACCAAATATACATTATAATTGGTATACCATTAAACTGTCTAATGAATATACCATATAACAGGTATACCATTAAACTGTACCGAATATACCATATAATTGGTATACCACTAAACTGTACCAAATATACCATACAGGAAGTATACCATTGAACTGTACCAAATATACCATATAACTGGTATACCATTAAACTGTACCGAATATACCATATAACTGTTATACCATTAAACTACCGAATATACCATATAACTGGTATACAACTCAACAAGTTAGTTCAGGCTCCACATCAGAGACTCAGGTACCCATAATAATCATCCATTTGTCTGTCTGTGTGTCTGTTGTCCACACATTTGTTTTCGGAGATTATCTTAGAATGTAAAAGGCAGATCTTTTTGAAATTTGACGTGGTGATGCACTTTAATATTTAGGGGTGCAGTAGGGGTGTAAAAAGTTTTGTAAGGTCAAGGTCACTGTTTATATGAATTGACTATGGTGATGAGGTCAAGTACATAGCAAGGCCCGTACTGATCTGTCAGCTATATATCTAGTTCACGTTATATAAATCAGATAGTTGTTGCCGCTCTGATAATCTAAATGACTTTCTTCAGCATTCTCAATCAAATATTTCAAAACTACCCAGTATATTTAGTTTTCTGGCTATAATTTCTAATCATTAACTATATGTAAATGATCACAGTTACTTTATAGCTTTACCCAAAAGGGATTTCCCTTTAACTTAATCTGTAGAGTAGAGGACCAGGAAACTGGGGGTTGCTGGTTCAAATCCATGTCAGGAAGGACACTACTTTATTTCCTATTTCAAATAGTGTCTGTGGCCCTGCCTGTGGTAACAGGGAGTTAGAACCTGGGTTGTTGTGGTTTTCGAGGGTGAACACATTTAAAATGGGGGAGTATTATGGCAGATTTCAATTGTACACATGTCCTGGTCACCTACTAGCTTTGCACTAAGGTGAATTTCCTTTAGCTCAGTCAGTATAGTGGCGGGCTGGGAAGCTTGAGACACTGGTTCGATCCCCAGTAGAAGCACACTAATCTCGATCCTGATATGCAATTCACTTTTTATTTAAATTTCTTTTCATTTAAAATGTTTTAAGGGTTTCTGCGAAGTCATATCAACAATTGTTTGCAAAATATCTCTGGAATCAGACATGCTAGTATTTACTCATTGAAGTCCCGTTAAAAAATTACTAATAAAATGTTTTCCTTTTATCTAGCGTGATAAGTTATCTCAACCAGCAACAAGAAGTCACATTTTAAGGCTGAAGTTTGTGTGTGTATTAATTCTGAAGTACCTGTATTTAAATTCTATTTTTTACATTTTGTGTTTTGCGACTAACACTTGTGTCCCGGCCTTCTGTTTACCTAACCCTGTTTTACAAATAACAGTTTCAAATTCCATTGCTAGACTGTACTCAATTTAAATATAATTCTGGGTTTGAGTAGAAGCATTAATTCATAGCCTTACAATAATAACAATTCTCCAGCTGGTGAAGTTCAGAAAGCAGGACAGAATATATAGATGTTGATACCATGGGTTATTTCTTTAATATTCAATATTGAAGGAACTGTTTATAGCCATGAGGTTAATATTCAAGCAATATTGTATTAAAATTTCACTGGTTATTTCGTTGCTTGTTAGAAATCAAAGAATAAATAGTATTTTGATCAAATATATATTGATGTTTTAGAAACTTTAATGTTTGAGAAACTAACAGAATTTTTCCTACTTTGAGTCTATGACAGAGGATTTTCAACCGGAGGGTTGATATTTTTTATTGTCTAACTCCAGGCTTGCTTCAAGCTTCAAGCATTTCACTCCTACGGTTGAGATGATACACTTATGTTAATAACTATATTACACTCAGTGTAATTAGTGACTCTTCCCCCCACCACCCCTGGTGCTATCAGTGATATGTTCTAAAACAATAGATATAGATATTTGTAAAGTGTTCTATTTCCTGATTTGCACCTACCGTATTCTGGCTGAAAAATTGTATCCTTGTATCCTAGTGTCGACAGATAGATCATAGCCTAGAGGTGACAGAGAAATCACACTAAGGGTTAACAGAGAAATCATTCTCTAGGGGGTGACAGAGAAATCATTCTCTAGGGGCCGGGGTGACAGAGAAATCATACACTTTGGGGATGACAGAGAAATCGTTCCCTAGGGGTGACAGATAAATCAATCTTTAGGGGGTGACAGAGAAATCATACCCTAGGGGTGACAGAGAAATCATACCCTAGAGGGTGACAGAGAAATCATACCCTAGAGGGTGACAGAGAAATCATACTGTAGGGTGTGACAGAGAAATCTTACCCTAGAGGGTGACAGAGAAATCTTACCCTAGAGGGTGACAGAGAAATCTTACCGTAGGGTGTGACAGAGAAATCTTACCCTTCGAGGTGACGGTGAAATGATACTTTGGGAGCGACAGAGAAATCTTTCTCTTGGAGGTAGCCGTAAATCCTCTGGTTGACAGAAATCTTGAACAGGTAAAACATGACAATTATAATGAACATTGGGAGGAAACGTTATTGATTGCCAGTAACATGTGATAACGGTGTTGGTCCAATATCACTACTGAAAACAGCGGGTTGAACTTGGACTTCACAATTTGTCAGTTATGAAAAGTGTGTTCATTTTCAGGTCACAAATGTCACATAATCCAATAGACACTGATTCTTGTTGATGTGTGTATTGCTATGTTTACAGTAGAACCTCTTGTAAAGAAAGGACAATTCTCTTCATTTTTTTGTAGGATAAATTTTCCAACAAGAATTTAAATAAAATCTACAAAACCAGGAGATGAAACGTTTCAGCCATTTGCCTGATTTTAGCCTTTTTCAAAATTTTTGTGTCGTGTCCATAAGTCCATTTTCATTTCTGCATCACTGTTTTAAATGACACTGGTTAAGATGTTATAAAAATGTAATATACAGGTTTTCAGATTATAAAGGTTTCAGTTAACACAGAAGAGACTGTCTACATGTATTGCTCAATAGCAAATCTGTTCTCTCATGCATTTTACCTTTTAAATGTAGCATTATTGTACAACTGAACAATTTATATAATTACTATTATCATCAGTTTATAAAAAATGTGTATTTAAAAAATTTAAACTGCAATCTTTTTTTTTCATGTTCGAGTAAAACACATTAAAAAGTCATGACTATTAAATGAAACTGATGCGTCAACTTCATAAAAGCAATTGACAAAACAGAATATGAAAAACACAGTTTTTTGGTCATAGAAAACCACCTTATTGTATAGTTCTGTTTAGAGTGGCTGGCGTATAGTCATTTAATATCAAATTAAAATTGTAAAAATAGCGCTGGGTTTTTGTTTGAGCTGCAGTGTGAAGTGGTCCGGTGGGAGATGTCACCGCGGATCAATGCTTATTATTGGTCCTTTGTTACAGCCCCTTGTGTGAGGACAGAATTAAGATATATGAAGTTTACTTAGATTTAAGTAAATTGGATTTTAATTTGTGAAAAATATGTTTACACAATAGCAGAGGTGTGAACTGGACAATGGTGGCCACACAAAACGCGAGCTGTTGAAGGTGTCAAACATTTGTCTTGTTTTTTAAGCACAGCGGATTCACAAAATCCAATTTTTAGATGTTATTTTCCCCCCGTGTTAAGTATGATGTTTCATTCATGAGGGGTTTTGATTCAAACTGTTATCTGACAAAATGTGACTCACAAACTTCGGATTTATGAATTACCGAGGAAAGGATCTCATTTCTACACTTTGTACATGCAGTTTTAATTTCCTGCCACATATATTGAACTTCTATGACCGATTAAACCATGAATAATTACTAAGCGGAGTTTGATCACATTCAAGTGATGTTGTGCAATCGTACCACAGAGGAATTATGCAAAAAGTTTCAAACAATTTGAATGAATTGGAAAAGTGAATTGTGAAAAATCTAATGTACTATAGCGCTTCTTCCCCGAACCGTCTGGAATTTTTACCATTACGGGAATACATAGGTAGGTTGGTCTTCTCGAAATTTGTTTGTATTTACTGTGACGCCATCAGCTGAGTGTACGAACCAGTACAATCTGTTTCACTAGAATGTTTCACTAGAATAGAAGATTTTTCTCGTAAGCAAATGAAATCGACATTAACAGTGATTCTTTAAGTTTCTGAGAATGGTTGGTAATTTTTTAATTCCAATTAAAGAAATCATTTTAGAATTGATACATTTTAGACAATTTCATACATACAAATAATTCCTCATCTTACTTATATATTTAAAACACAATTTAAAAAGTACACATTATTTTTACCTGTATAGTGAATTTAACTTGACCACAACCAAGATGTTATAACTTATATATATACTGAAGATGTTGTTGTTTGTTTTGTAATATTTAGTGATTTTATTCATCGGAGAATATTCAGCATCCTTGTAAAATTAATTTATAAATTAAGTATTTGGGTTTTGTCTGCGTAATTATAATTTATTAAGAATATTTCAAGGAGTCAACCGAGTCTTGTATACAATAACCAGATGAATATGACTGTATATATATTTCTTCCTCGTAGTTTGATTGTTAAAACCTTTGCTGAAGTCTTGAAGATTATTAAATTATCGAAATACAGTTGTGTGCATTTTGAAAAATTATTAAGAAGGTAGGGTACTTATAATTAGGTACTTATATTTTCTAACTTAAAATTCACCGCAAGTAATAATTACATTCACGGATGTCCTTAAGATCTTTGTTTAATGAAACTGAAGTGTGAAAGATTTTGAAATTATAAATGTTTTTAAATTTTCTTAGTTAAATGATCACACTGGGAGTTTTTAAGTCAGGAAACAGTGTACTTAGGATTTCTATCATTTCCTGCATCATCTGTAGCTTACTTGGTACAAATGTATCGACAAAGGGTTTTGAAGGACTTCATTTCTGTGTCGGGCGGCATGGGTTTAATTAGCCTAAGGTTGTCACACCAATTTTCTCCTACCGTATACAGGCCCAGAACAGTTATTTTCCTGTTAACTATTTCTCCCCTGAAGACTCATTTGAACTCTTCCAATTAAAAATTTTGAATAGTCCATTATGTAATTTCAGGTGTGAATGAGTTAAATAGCGTTATTTCCTCTATAATAGTTCATATAATGACAATTATAGGTTGCCGGTCTTTTTTAGAAGAAAGGTATTAGCATAATAAAAATTAAACTGATAACCCAGTGGATAAGGTCCTTGCTTTAATCAAGAGGTTCAGGGGATGGAACCCAATTTCATTTATAAAAAAGAAAAATTGATGAATATATTTCTTATGTATATAAGCTTTTGTTTTAGTTATAGGGCAAGTAAATTCTAGTCAGAACAAATTCATTTTAATTTTCAAATTCCTTATGTCTTAAATATACTTAGCCGTATCACCCTATGCAACTTTGATAAACTCTACCATGAATTGAACGGGGTGAGTCCATTATGGTTTACAGTTTTGAAAGGGTTAAGAGAGGAAACCAAAAATGTCAAGTTTATACTGAACCCTATTGGACGTGTGAAATTAATTTTCTTAATTTAAAATTTGTTTTTAATCTATTAAATGTTCATGTGAGATTTCCTAGCAAAGGCACAGATTTTTGTTTTCTCAATACCTACACAAAAAAAGATTAGTACAGAATATATAGTACTATTTTTTTTCTGTGAAGAAAATATAAGTTTGAGTCTGTAAACTCAAATCATCGTCTGTCTGTACGCATTGCAATTTTTTCTTACTGAATGCATGTTTGGTATGAATTACTTTTCCTTTAATTATAATTTTGTCATTATGGAAAGCAGTTTGTAATTGTGAATTCAATACCTTATCAGCAAGTTTATAATATTAAACCAATTTTCATTTTAGTTCAGCAATAAACCCTCGCCTGGTAATAGCCCATCAATATCAAATGCAGTTTAGAAGAATTCCAATCATGTTATTTCATGTTATAATGTTATTTCATTGACCTGTAATAAGCCCACCCCCTTCTTTGAGTTAGTTTATATGTGTTGGCCCCTGGTGTTTTGCAAGATACATATGGTAATAATTTGTTCATTTCTATTTCTTATTTCTTCATATTCGGACTAATTTTTGAAATTTAACAGTTATGTTGTTATTTTTGTTATTACAGAAAGCAAGTTTGGAATTGTGAACTCTGCAAACACGATGAACCAGCATATGTATGGCCCGCCACACCACCGGCCACCAGGGGTGCCTCCAGGGATGCCACCAGGGATGTCGCCAGGGATGCCGCCTAAAATGTCCTCGGGGTATAACGAGCCGCCATCCTTGAACCATCTCCTCCCAGTCTCGCACGTACCACCCCCCATCCCTCCGTCCACTGTCACCTGTGCCACGCCCGTGCCCCTGCCTACCTCATCGCAGATGAACAACCCACAAGTCCTCTCCCCTCCTAACATGAGGTTAGTATATATGCTTAACAGTTCCGCTGGAACGGCATCCCGGAGCTTCAACTTGTTCCAGGTCCCTGGTGCTCTTGTTCAGAAGCTTGGTGAAGGTATACGATTTTAAAGACAACACTAAAATTGTTCTGTTTTTTTTTTTTTTTTTAATTTAAAAAACCGTAACATTAAAACTGTTTAAATGTTGAAGGTGATGGATTTCAAAGGCAACAGTAAAAAAGAAATATTCAATATATCTAGAGTTAAATTTATTTATTGTTGAAGGTAATGGATTTTAAAGACAACAGTAAAATTGAAATATTAAAAAAATCTAACGTTAATTTTTTAAGCAAAGACAACAGTAAAATTAAAATATTCAATAAATCTAGCATCAAAATTTATTTAGAGTCATTTTAGTGTCTACCTCACCTTGCCATGATAATCTTAAGAAAAGTGGTGCTGCAAAATTAGCCTTGCAATATATAGTATGACAACTTTACAGTCAAATTTTTAGGTTTTTTGTATGATTTGACTATTCTAGTCCATTCTTGAGGTTTACTGTATAGTCAGAGAAATCGCAGAAATTTTGACTCGCAAAATCTAGAAATATGACTGCATATGTCCATATTCTTAATGACTAAGATGTTACATACCAGTTTAAAAATGGGTTCTCGCAGATCTTCAGCAAAGATTTCGGGAAAAGCGTTCAATCTTAGCTTTTCACAAAATTTCAGTCATGTCAGTTTTAGTTAATTTCAGTGTTATAAAAGATTTAGTTGTTATCATTTTCTTGATTCAGGTTCCTCAAACTGCCCTACTTATATCATTTCCTGCTTTTTAACTTCCTATTTATGGAAACACATATGCTTGACCATCCTACCTATTTTTCAATAAGACTGTAACCTATTGGAGACTAAATCAGCATGCATAGGCTTTTAACATTTAACATTTAATATATAGTAGGGATTTATTTATTTAAGAAGTTCAAAAAATAATTATCACATGTATACAAGATCTTAATTGAGTTTCTGTTATTTACTTAATTTGTCTAGAAATTTTTCAATTTTTCCTAGTCCTTCAGCAAGCTTTAAATCTAAAATGACAACTTCTAGGGGCTTGATCAATGCTTTTTCCGCATTACGAAAAATTCATGTAAATATGATGCGGATATATTTCATTTCAAGACCTCAGAAAGCCTGTGTCAAAATGACTTCGACAGCTATAACCAAGATTGAAAATTTGATATCATCATCAACTGTAATAGATTTCCACCTGCTTTCTTGACAACCTGTGCTTACCAGCTGTCAAAATATATCATCTCCCTTATGGATCTCTTTTATAATATACATATAACAGCCTTTTACATATTATCATCAGATTCATGTACCAAATTAAATTGCGAGTGAAATCTTCAAGGAGGAAAAATCGTAAGATTACTTTTCTGTGCAGCTGGGAGCAATTCCTTGTATGAAATAAGGAAGCTAGGAAAATCAAGTTTAACAAGTCACAAGTGAAAAATGAATTATTTATGAAAATTCACCAATTTTTTATATCAATAGCTTGAGGTGCCATTTTACGGCTGAATTTCTGTTCAAACACATAGGCGATTGATTCTTTTTGTTTGTAATGGAAAATTAACATATCCGGGATGACAGAAATTTGATACATTAAAAAAGAGACATTTAGATCCGAATCTGAATGGAAAGCTTTCTCTCAACAAAGTACACCCTGTTTGTAGCTTCAGGGTTTTCACCTGTGAAGTTGATTAATTCTCATATGGATGTCACTTCCTTATCACTCAGAATGTATAATGGACTCGGGCAAACTTTGTTTTTAAGAAAAATATACGTTTAAAAAAAATCACATTTCATTAAATGTTGTTTCATGTAGATACTTGAAAGTATATATGTATATATATATATAAGTTTTTATTAACCGATTTCTTGAAGCAAAATATATTTTTAAGATACTAAGTAATTATCATTAAAACATTTAGATATCACATGAGAAGTAATTATGGTGATTTAAATTTATTTGAACGTGTTACATTATAAACGATATCCACAGATTTTCCCCAATAATATTAAATGATTTATTGATAAATTATATTCTTTTTAGTTTAAGAGCCACTTTGAATAACCATATTCCTTTAAACGAACATAATTATCTTCAGTAGGACAATTAATATTAGTGATACTCAGTATTAAATGTATTTAGTGATACTTTGCTTTAACAATGGCTCCAATATGAATTTGACAATGACATTGTTTATCAAATGTTTTGTAAAATACAGCAAAGGGAGATAATCTAGCAGATTCCTATTCACTTCATTATAGCTATGGTCTGATGGTGATACTAATGTAGTTTTTCCTTAAGGAATTACATTGTTTTTTTCCAAAAGCACAGCATATTTTCCCCTCAACCAAATCTGAAATCAGAAACTGTCATGAGTGTGGAAGAAAAGAACTAATATTTCTAATTCATATTGCACAGAATGATTTTTAAATTGTGTGAAAATTCAATAACTTAAAAAAAAATTGCTGTGAACTTTTCTCAAATGAAAAGATATGGAAAAATCACAGATAATGTGGAATTGAAAATTAATCACAAGAAAATCTTTTTCTTTTATTTCAATTTTTTTGTGTTTTTTTGTTTTTGTCTCATTAAATTTGTTAAGGTTGACATTTATAACAATAGTGACCCCCGGTCAAGAGTGACCTTCTGTCTTTATTGACCTAGTCAGTATACACAGGTTTCAATCTATTTTGGTGAATGTTTCAGCCCAAATATGCATGGAAATGCGTCTGCTAAGAAGAGGAAGTACCCAGAAAACACCGGTGCAAGTCTGACAAGTGCACTGTTCAATACTAACAGAAACAACGGATCAATGAGCATAAAACAGGAACCAAATGGTGAGACACACACTTAATCTCAGAAATTTACAAGTGACCTTAAGGGTGTATGCTACTGTGTGACATGATCATCTTTCCGAATAGTTCCTTGCTAAAAAATACTGTGAAATTATGATTTGTTACGTTCACTTGGTTAATAAATCAATAAGATATTTGAAAGTTGCATTTGAATGAATGCATTAATAAATGCAAGCATGTTGAGGGAGATAACTCTTAATACTAATCATATGTATAATGTGTAAGGTGGCATGTAACCTTAACTCCAATACAAATTACAAATAAAATGTATAAGGGGAGATAACTGTAATACAAATTAGAGATTTTATATTTAAGGTGATATAATTCTAACCTTAACTCTTAACACAAATTAAATTACAGATATTATGTATAAGGGGAAATAACCATATTACAATTCACAGATATGATATTTAAGATTATATATTACCTTAACTCTAGCGCAAATTATAGAAATAACTGTAAATATTGTACATTTTATCATACATTGTATCTTGACCATATGTAAGATGAGCTTCATGCTCAATATGTTATCAAGAATAAAAAAAGCCTTTAATATTATAATTATTATTATAAATAATGTGCTACAACTCTAAAGCAGATAACAGGTTTACTGTGTAAGGGAACATATAACCTTAACTCTAACACACATTTTTATGTAAAACGTGCTACAACTGAAGTCTTAACACAAATTACAGGTATAATGTGTTAGATAACATGTAACTTTAACTCTAACATAAATTACAGATATAATGTTCTATGCACAACTCCAACAGAAACCACATGAATGATGTGTAAGGTAACACAAATTACAGCAATAATTTAAAAGGGAGACAACTTTGATGCAAATGACACTTATAATGTGTTACAACGCAAACACAAAGTTACAGGTATGGTATGTAATGCAGCATGTATCATTAAGTGTGTTAGACTGTACAAAAATCACTAGCATGTATCAGGGGTTAGTACCGCGGATAATAATTTTAAATATATATGTAGGTTTTTTTTCATGTTTTTAAAATGCATCACATGCATTGCTGGCTGTTTTGACAATTTGTTGACTTATTTAGCCGTTCCCGCCTCAGCGTTCCCGCCCTACATGGTAGACTATGAGGATGACCAGTATAGTAACTGTTACGACCCTGAATCCAGTAACGGTTACCTTGAGAGTCAGTATCAGGTCATTAAATGGCAGCCCTTCCAGGTACAGAAGTGGAACGTCCTCACAGACGCCAACCTCAAAGACCTGTACGTACCAAAGTGTGTCCAGCATTAGGCTGAACTTTTTTAAATTTTTCAAAAGGTGTAGCTCATATGCGAATAAATTATTACCATATTTATCCGGCAATAAGCACATGCTTGGTAATAAGCCCTCTAATATAGTGCTGCATGTTTGGAAGAAATACCAACAAGAGCTTTTTCATTGTCCTGTAATAAGCCCATCCACCTACTTTTAGTCAGAGATTACGGTATGTGTTGGCCCGGGGCTTGTTGCAGGAAAAAATACGGTAGTTGATATTGCAAGAGAATCTAACAAAGTTAAAATCAAATGCTGAAGGTTCCAGATGGAAATCCATTGTTAAAGTCAATTGTGTCACTACGAAATAAAAGTTCAAGTGAGATTCACATGTAAAGTTGGTGCAAAATACAAAACGTAAAATCTTTCATTTAACCTGTTCTTTTGTCTCTCCCACAGGCCTCCCCCGCAGTACAGAGTCGACTCGGACAAAGGTTTTAATTTTTCGGTGTCGGACGACTCCTTTGTTTGTCAGAAAAAAAATCACTTCCAGGTAACAGTTCATATTGGAATAGGCGCTGAACCCCGATATGTTCGGACGACGGATGGGGTCAAGAAAATTGATTGTTTCTGTATCCATTTCCATGGAGTGAAGGTAGGTTCTGCTTCATTCAGCACCATATCATACTGTCACCCTGGTACAAAATAGTAGCTGCTTCCTACAGCCTTGGATAGGGAGAATTTCTATTTAGCTCTTTGGTAGAGCCTAAGACTAATAAACCAGTTTGAAAAAATAATGACCTCTGTTACATTTGTACCAATGTAGGGACCCGGGAGATATAAAAAAAAATATCAGCGATACTTGCAAAGGAATCCCTATGACCCCAGGAAAACTTGGGACGAGTTCTTTCCTGGAGGGAGTGTATGTCACCCTGGTAAAAAATATTAGCCGCTTCCTTACTGACTCGGCTAGGGAGAATTTCTCTTTAGCTCATTCAATTATGACCTCTCTGTAACACGTGTCTTTGTCCTGTCCTGTCCTGTCGCATCGCGTCATCATCATCCTGATTTACTGTTATTGTTCCTAGAGACCATACTTAATGATTGGATGTTTAATAATAATGTGCTGTCTTTTACTATGATAACAGTAAAAATTCAAATTTCAACCCATTCATCCGTGAAATTTTATATTGAATTATTCCAAACTTTGAGTTGGAGGAGTTCAAATGCGTCTTCAGGGATGAATGAGTTAATTACTGCCAGTGATACCGGGACACGTTAGTTATATTACCTTGTTTTCTTAATATTCATGAAGAATTAAATCAGTAGCTGCTGTGTTCTTGACTATGTTTTTAGTTGCCTTTCTCATATTTGCAGCAAACTGTATGTAATCACTGTGTTTTATATTATGTAAAAGTTGAACTTATTTACATCAAAAATGAAAAGGCACAAACCTGTAGCAGACAAGTTAGGTATATTTGCCTCAGTTAACAGGATAGCATGGAAACATCTGTTTGACATGACATTTCAGAAGAAATATACCTTTGTATACTATTTTGGGGGATTTTGAATTAAAATATTTACCAGACCAGCCAGTCATTATCTGTTTGTTGATTTTCAGCTCGAGTCCCAAAGCCAGTTGATAAAAATAGAACAGTCGCAATCTGATCGCACCAAGAAGATGTTCCACCCGGTCAAGGTTGACCTGCTTCCGGACCAGACTAACAAAGTCACTGTTGGTCGGCTTCATTTCAGCGAAACAACGTCTAACAACATGAGGAAGAAAGGCCGGCCGAATCCTGACCAGCGTTACTTCCAACTCTCGGTGACCCTCTGCGCTCACAGTGGAGAAAACAGCTATATGGTAGCTGCAAATGCATCGGAGCGTCTTATTGTCAGAGTAAGTGACTGATTGGGACGAGTAATATTTTATGATCAGTTCTCTGTTTTAGTGATAATGCTTTATGTTTGTTTTGTTGTTTAAAGTCCATATACTTTGTTTTTAAGTTGATAAAAAAAAGAAATGTATATTTTATATAGCTGTGATGTGTCCTAAGTCTTTCACGTTCCGTCATTTCCCCATTGAATTCCATGTTAATCCAATTTTGCGAAATAATTTTCCTGGCTTTGTTTTTAGTCAAAAATTGGTTTTATTCTGCTCAAAGGGAGAAAATTATCTACCACTTTTCTTGGTTATATTAACTCATTCACCCCTGAAATTCCATAATGAGCTATTCCAACCTTTGAATTGGAAGAGTTCAAATGTGTCTTCAGGGGTGAATGAGTTCATATGATTTCCCTTGCAAATTTAAGATTTCTGACAATGATGGGTTATTTAGCAAAACCGATTTTTATGGCAAAATTTAACATTGTGTCTATGGGAATGATGTAAAAGCTAGTACAACTTTTATGCTGGGATGAAAAATGATTTTCATTTCAGTAATAATTACCATAACTTTAGTATGCATATACAATACCTACACCCATCTTTGTAGCCCAAAAACAAAAGATTCAAATATCCCTACCTCCCTACCGTGACGTAACCTCTATCTCGATGACAGAGCCACGGAGTGATCTCCCTTCCTCTTCCTTTTATGGCGCCTGCTGCATGCTGACGCACGGAGCTTGCTCCAATTCAAAACATTGTTTTGTCGGTTTGGTTTGAGTGTCAACTCATATTTTTGCGCAGTTTGTGTGCCTT
>NW_018407420.1:179994-276746 GCF_002113885.1 Mizuhopecten yessoensis | reverse complement strand
TTGAGGTTTTTGAAGTAAAACCAATTTTCATGATGTAATACTTACCATAACTTTAGTATGCATATACAATACCTACACCCATCTTTGTAGCCCAAAAACAAAAGATTCAAATATCCCTACCTCCCTACCGTGACGTAACCTCTATCTCGATGACAGAGCCACGGAGTGATCTCCCTTCCTCAAACCCCCTTTTATGGAGCCTAAAGGCAGCCAGGATGAGGAGGCAAGGGGAGGAATACAGGGTGGGACTCCATAAAGTTATGGTAAGTATTACATCATGAAAATTGGTTTTACTTCAAAAACCTCAAATCTCAATAACTGAGCCACGAATAATAAAACAAATATTACCAAAGAAAATATTTGATAACTCTCCAGGATGTCAAGTTTTATAAACCATGGATGTCAAACGGAGTCACGTAAAGTTTTTGAACTAAAGTAAATCAACAAAGAATCCAGTGGGAAACTGACGTAACGGAAAAGACTTGTGGCACGTCACTGTAGTGTGCTGGAAAAGACTTGTGGCACGTCACTGTAGTGTGCTGGAAAAGACTTGTGGCACGTCACTGTAGTGTGCTGGAAAAGACTTGTGGCACGTCACTGTAGTGTGCTTGAAAAGACTTGTGGCACGCCACTGTAGTGTGCTGGAAAAGACTTGTGGCACGTCACTGTAGTGTGCTGAAAAGACTTGTGGCACGTCACTGTAGTGTGCTGGAAAAGACTTGTGGCACGTCACTGTAGTGTTCTGGAAAAAATGTGTGGCACGTCACTGTATTGTGCTAAAAAAAAATCCACCTACGAGAGGACACATACTGTTAGAAATATTTATTCCAGGACCCCAATCCCTGGCAATACCTGATTACCATGCTTGGGAATAAAAATAATGGACCAAAAACAATTCCATCGTCATAGTGTCAATATGTTGCTACAGTGATGTTGTGTTACAGGTTTCAAGCTCTGTATAGTGTTTGACAATATTTCACAGCTCTGAAAATTGAAGTATAAAACTGTGCTGTACTTTTTTTTATAGAAATTGAAGTTAAATGAGTTAACCTCAAGTATTTTGCTTCCATCAGTAAAATTGTAAATCTATGACCAAGTTACTTTATGGTTTTTTACTTAAACTCATTCACCCCTGAAACTTTATAATGAACTATTCCAACCTTTGAATTGGAAGAGTTTAATTGTGCCTTTAGGGGTAAATAAGTTAATATAATTTCTGATTAGGCTGAACTAAACCCCAGTATCCAGTTATGATTACTTTGACCTTTAACCTAGATTATTACAATATTTAATTACAGGCATCCAATCCTGGCCAGTTTGACAGTGACGTTGACGTGCTATGGCAGAAGGCACAAACCCCCAACGGAGTTTACCACGAGGGTAGGGTTGGAATCAACACTGACCATTTAGACGAGGCGCTGACCGTTAATGGCAATATAAAACTGACCGGTCGCATTCTCCAGCCATCAGATATCAGAGCTAAAGAGGACCTTAAGGAGGTATGGCAAGGGGACCAATACTCTGTGGCAGGGGGAACTACTCTGATTCGAGGAATTAGTCTGTGAAGTTTAGAAAAGGGGTCAGGGGATTAAACCATTACTGTGGGGTGTATTACTCAATAGATCAAATATTAATGTGGTTAATGAGTGGTTATTTAACAAGCAAATGAGATTAAAAGACTTTAAGGAAAGGAGTGTAAGGAATTTGACCAAATTTCAATCAATGACGCTATCTGTAAAGCAAAAAACATATTCCTAGATTTAATGATACTTTAAAAAAAACCAAGAAAGGCAATATAGACAGAAATATACTGGCATGTTGGGAAATCCCTGTATTGCTGCCAAAACCTGTAGCTACGAATTGTAAACTGTTTTTACAGCATGATTATAGCTTTGATTAATCATTTCTAAAAAAGAAAAACCTGACCTTTATGATAAAATTATAAAGTAGAAATGAACGAAATCTAATCAACTGTAGTGTTGTTCTGAGTGTAAATAATTGAGTGGGGCTAGACCAGGATTTGAACACCGGACATCAAATTGCTTTACTTGGAGGTGACAAGACCAAACTGTGCTACAGTCACTGTATATAGAAAAACACACAGTGCAGTGGGACAGGGACCTTGAACTCATTCACCCCTGAAATTTCATAATGAACTATTCCAACCTTTGAATTGGGAGGGTATAAATGTGTCATCAGGGGTGAATTAGTTAAGAAGAAGCATTCTTTTCAAAAATATGAATTGAAATATATTGAAAATAAATGCACAGCATACATAAATATATGTCTACAAGTAAGGGCCAACACCAATTCAAAGGTCATCCCTGTTACCGGTATTTACCATTGTTTTGCCTTGTATTACAATCAGATGGACTCCAAGGACCAGCTCAAGAAGGTTTCCCAAATGAAGATTTACCATTATAACTACAGTCCAGACTTTGCCGAGAGTGCGGGAATCCCGGAGGACAAGCGAGGAGATACTGGAGTCATCGCACAGGAAGTTAGGGAGGTCCTGCCTGATGCTGTTATGGAAACAGGCGATGTCCTTCTACCAGGGGGTCAGAAAATACAAAATCTTCTCGTCGTAAATAAGGTAATGTTTCGCTGGTAATTATGCCCCCGCCATGTTGTAGGGAAGAATATTGTGTTACCTATGTCCATCACTTCATCCCGTCACATTCTGATTCATTGTTATATGGCTTTTGTGAGTTTTTGTGAAATGAAGACATATGTTCTTTGAAATCGATAGCTGTGAAGCTTATTTCTGTAATTTTATCCTTTTTTTAATGACATTAATGAATTGTGTCATTGACAATTTTACTAAGCGAGATACTGTACGCCCGGAAATTTTCGTCCAGTCAAATGTTCACCCTTCTACAGTAAAATGCATTTTTTGCCCAATATAAATTTGCCTTCCGCTTAATTACTATGCATTTTGTATTGTTTAAAGATGTTTGCTGTAATGATAAATTTCATAAAATTCATTACACAGTTTATATCTTCATTAAAATCTATTTGATTAAATAAAACACAGTTATTCTGAATATGTCCTTTCCTGCCCGTGTGCACAATATTAACACACAAACATTTGAAAATGAAATTGTGAAAATAATATTGAATATTACTGATTTGACATTATTTTTACAGGAACGCATATTTATGGAAAATGTTGGAGCTGTAAAAGAACTTTGTAAACTAACAGACAACCTTGAGGTCAGAATTGACGAGCTCGAGAAGATGAATACAAAATTATCCAAACTGAAACGATTTGATAGCATCAAATCAACAGTTAGCTCCAAGTCCAGCTGTAGCGTCAGTACCATCAGGTAAGGGGCAAGCCAGCTGTAGCGTCAGTACCATCAGGTAAGGGGCAAGTCAGCTGTAGCGTCAGTACCATCAGGTAAGGGGCAAGTCCAGCTGTAGCGTCAGTACCATCAGGTAAGGGGCAAGTCAGCTGTAGCGTCAGTACCATCAGGTAAGGGGCAAGTCAGCTGTAGCGTCAGTACCATCAGGTAAGGGGCAAGTCCAGCTGTAGCGTCAGTACCATCAGGTAAGGGGCAAGTCAGCTGTAGCGTCAGTACCATCAGGTAAGGGGCAAGTCAGCTGTAGCGTCAGTACCATCAGGTAAGGGGCAAGTCCAGCTGTATTGTCAGTACCATCAGGTAAGGGGCAAGTGAGCTGTAGCGTCAGTACCATCAGGTAAGGGGCAAGTCAGCTGTAGCATCAGTAGTACCATCAGGTAAGGGGCAAGTCCAGCTGTAGCGTCAGTACCATCAGGTAAGGGACAAGTCAGCTGAAGCGTCAGTACCATCAGGTAAGGGGCAAGTCAGCTGTAGCGTCAGTCCCATCAGGTAAGGGGCAAGTCCAGCTGTATTGTCAGTACCATCAGGTAAGGGGCAAGAGAGCTGTAGCGTCAGTACCATCAGGTAAGGGCCAAGTGAGCTGTAGCGTCAGTACCATCAGGTAAGAGGCAAGTCAGCTGTAGCATCAGTAGTACCATCAGGGAAGGGGCAAGTCCAGCTGTAGCGTCAGTACCATTAGGTAAGGGGCAAGTCAGCTGTAGCGTCAGTACAATCAGGTAAGGGGCAAGTCCAGCTGTATCGTCAGTACCATCAGGTAAGGGGCAAGTCAGATGTAGCGACATTACCATCAGGTAAGGGGCCAGTCCAGCTGTAGCGTCAGTGCCATCAGGTAAGGGGCAAGTCAGCTGTAGCGTCGGTACCATCAGGTAAGGGGCAAGTCAGCTGTCGCGTCAGTACCATCAGGTAAGGGACAAGTGAGCTGAAGCGTCAGTACCATCAGGTAAGGGGCAAGGCAGCTGTAGCGTCAGTACCCACAGGTTAGGGGCAAGTCCAGCTGTAGCGTCAGTACCATGAGGTAAGGGGCAAGTCAGCTGTAGCGTCAGTACCAACAGGTAAGGGGCAAGTCCAGCTGTATTGTCAGTACCATCAGGGAAGGGGCAAGTGAGTTGTAGCGTCAGTACCATCAGGTAAGGGACAAGGCCAGCTGTAGCGTCAGTACCATCAGGGAAGGGACAAGTCCAGCTGTAGCGTCAGTACCATCAGGCAAGGGGCAAGTCAGCTGTAGCGTCAGTACCATTAGGTAAGGGGCAAGTCCAGCTGTAGCGTCACTACCATTGGGTAAGGGGCAAGTCAGCTGTAGCGTCGGTACCATCAGGTAAGGGGCAAGTCAGCTGTAGCGTCGGTACCATCAGGTAAGGGGCAAGTCAGCTGAAGCGTCAGTACCATCAGGTAAGGGGGAAGTCAGCTGTAGCGTCAGTACCATCAGGTAAGGAGCAAGTCCAGCTGTAGCGTCAGTACCATCGGGTAAGGGGCAAGTCAGCTGTAGCGTCAGTCCCATCAGGTAAGGGGCAAGTCAGCTGTAGCGTTAGTACCATCAGGTAAGGGGTAAGTCAGCTGTAGCGTCAGTACCATCAGGAAAGGGACAAGTCAGCTGAAGCGTCAGTACCATCAGGGAAGGGGCAAGTCAGCCGGAGCGTCAGTACCATCAGGTAAGGGGCAAGTCAGATGTAGCGACATTACCATCAGGTAAGGGGCCAGTCCAGCTGTAGCGTCAGTGCCATCAGGTAAGGGGCAAGTCAGCTGTAGCGTCGGTACCATCAGGTAAGGGGCAAGTCAGCTGGAGCGTCATTACCATCAGGTAAGGGGCAAGTCAGCTGTCGCGTCAGTACCATCAGGTAAGGGGCAAGTGAGCTGTATCGTCAGTACCATCAGGTAAGGGGCAAGTCAGATGTAGCGACATTACCATCAGGTAAGGGGCCAGTCCAGCTGTAGCGTCAGTGCCATCAGGTAAGGGGCAAGTCCAGCTGTATTGTCAGTACCATCAGGTAAGTGGCAAGGTAGCTGTAGCGTCAGTACCATCAGGTAAGGGCCAAGTGAGCTGTAGCGTCAGTACCATCAGGAAAGGGACAAGTCAGCTGAAGCGTCAGTACCATCAGGAAAGGGGCAAGTCAGCTGTAGCGTCAGTACCAACAGGTAAGGGGCAAGTCCAGCTGTATTGTCAGTACCATCAGGTAAGGGGCAAGAGAGCTGTAGCGTCAGTCCCATCAGGTAAGGGGCAAGTCAGCTGTAGCGTTAGTACCATCAGGTAAGGGGCAAGTCAGCTGAAGCGTCAGTACCATCAGGTACGGGGCAAGTCCAGCTGTATCGTCAGTACCATCAGGTAAGGGGCAAGTCCGCTGTAGCGACATTACCATCAGGTAAGGGCCAAGTCCAGCTGTAGCGTCAGTACCATTGGGTAAGGGGCAAGTCAGCTGTAGCGTCGGTACCATCAGGTAAGGGGCAAGTCCAGCTGCAGCGTCAGTACCATCAGGTAAGGGAAAAGTCAGCGGAAGCGTCAGTACCATCAGGTAAGGGGCAAGTCAGCTGTCGCGTCAGTACCATCAGGTAAGGGACAAGTCCGCTGTAGCGTCATTACCATCAGGTAAGGGGCAAGTCAGCTGTCGCGTCAGTACCATCAGGTAAGGGACAAGTGAGCTGTAGCGTCAGTACCATCAGGTAAGGGGCAAGTCAGCTGTAGCGTCAGTACCATCAGGTAAGGGACAAGTCAGCTGTAGCGTCAGTACCATCAGGTAAGGGGCAAGTCCAGCTGTAGCGTCAGTACCATCAGGTAAGGGACAAGTCAGCTGTAGCGTCAGTACCATCAGGTAAGGGACAAGTCAGCTGTAGCGTCAGTACCATCAGGTAAGGGACAAGTCCAGCTGTAGCGTCAGTACCATCAGGTAAGGGACAAGTCAGCTGTAGCGTGATATTGACCTTAACTTTGTCTCTGACAGTCAATATCACTTTTTCAGGTCCATATAACCATATAATCACTACAACAAAAAGTCCATAACTGAAAAATGGTTCCAATTCAATAATATTTGTTTGTTTACGGTTCTGATAAAATATTTGTGTATGGTTTCAAGATCATTAAAGTCTCTTTGTGTATGGTTCAAGTTAATAAATATCTATTTGTGTATGATTCCAGTTCAATGCCAAAAAGAACCTCCCAACGCCATCCACATCATTCACGCTCCGTCCCTTACAAGGAGCACAAGTCTTCTAACGGGACCCCTCGGCCCGCCCCCACCTCGACAGACAGCCAAGGATGGTGTAGTAATCGGTTCATACAGCTCACAATCATCACACTTATACTCATTATGGCCTTCTGGTAAGTGAAGGAAGGGGAAGCAACTGGGATGACTTTGTTAGCATTTGACGAGGGCATAATTACCCATTTCAGAGTACTATTTTAGCTCAGCTGGCCTGAATAAGCTTAAGGCATTGCGCCACAACTGTTATTTATTTGTTGTCCATTATTTATCATCAGCTTTTAATCTAAAAGACTACTTGTCCAGAACAGCTGTTAATAGAATGAATTAGGGGAACTCAGTGTTGCATACCAGCAAATGAATAATGAGGGAAAGTGGTGTAGGTAGGGCTGCAGTGACATATTGCGATATTTTGAATACTGTACGATACACAATATTTTGTAGGGAGGTCACGATATACATCTATGATATTTTTCTCAAAAGGGGAAATGGGAATAAATATTGTAAGACTTCTTGAAAGCAAGATCAGTCAAATATGTAATGGGTTTTTTGGTGTTTTTTTATATATTAAAAATTATCTGTAAGTTTTATTGGTCAGTAAATGTAAATTAGATATTTATAATATTAACTATTAATTTTTTTTACAGCCTAATTGCCATCACCATTTTGTACATAATGGAGCGGAACAAAGAGTCGGGTAATGTCACAAACAACCACAACTACATCAATTCTGCCACTCCCAGTCTCAACGCCGGGCACTCACAGTACGTATATGGTCACACACACTTGTACAAGCTTCTGTCATTTCACAACCAGTAGCGATAAGATTGCACGACTACAAGTAAATGATTTTCATTCGAACTCTCCTGTCATACTCATGAAAAAAGTGTTGACAATTTCATGTGAATATTCTAACATTTCAGTTTTAATTTCAACACTTTTAATAGGCTTGGGACTGGACATTGGGTTTGGCTTATATAAGATCTTACTGAATTTATTAGTAATTAGTTTGGGGTAAGGAAGGCAACTGCAATTGAAATCAGGAATTTCCGTTTGTTTTTGTTTTTCATTCACAATTTGCCTGTGTCTTGAGTTAACTTTCTAATGGTTATTCAAAACTTTCAAATGTATTGCTGTTTATTATGAATGAACTCTATGGGATGCAAACCTGTTGAGTGGAATATCATTACACTACATATTTAGGTCCATGATAAAAGTCTCAACAATATGATTGTTAGGAATCGGGGGATTAAGTGGTTAAGGTGCTGACTGTCAATGATCACTAGCCCTCCACTACTAGGTCAATAGTTGGAGGCCTTCATGGAGCAGGCCTGGGAAATTACCGCAGGTTGGTGGTTCTTCTCCGGTACTCCAGTGTTCCTCCACCAACAAAACCTCTCGCGACTTTAAATGACCATAGCTGTTAATATAATAGGACTGTAATAATTAATGGTTGACCCTTATTTTTGTTCTTCCCAGACCAATCAGCGGGAAAAATATGTCCAGTCGTGGTCCATTTGGGGTCATCACCACGCCTGTACCGCCTGTTACATCAGAGTCAGCGGTTGTGACTTCACATATGGTCACGCCTTCTTTTAGTAAGTATTGGTAGATGTATTCAACGGACCGAATCTGTTAATCATACCCTTCTATATCATTTATCGTACTTCTCTGAGTGTCTTCTTCAATAGTAACATTACTACTATCACCAATAGACTTGATTATAGTTGATATATACTAGGCATCTCCTTTATAAGATTTAATGGCCAGTTCAGCTGTTGCGATTTGACTATACCTAAACATGATGAAGTCCAATTGGTTTCATTGAGACTTTGAGAATGGTCAGTTAGCACTGTTGATGGCTTGTCACCTTTCACCAAGATGGCAGGGATTCACTTTCTTGACTAAATATAAAAAAATATCGGGCTATGTGCATGACTATAGTGGTTATTTTTCCAGATGTTCAGATTTTTCTTCATATTTAGACTCTAAAATATAAGTTGGCAAAATTGTTTTAAGATAGATAAAGTTTATATTGAGATAACACAATTTGGACAATGCTCACAGGGACTAGGGATTCAGAACTATAAGTTTGAGATTTATCACTGTACGAGGTCTTGTAGTTGGCACCGTCAGGGTTCCAAGGGAGACAACTCTCCTGAAATCATCTATTAACTCGCCATCTTAGAAGTGTTTAACTAGAACTGTAAGCCAAAGGCTAACTAATACCCCCGCTGCTATATAAACCAGAACTATAAGTTAAAGGCTTACTAAGGCAAAGCATTGCAAAGCAATCCATAGTCTTCCACCAGTAACAAGTATTTCACACAAAGGGGCATACCTCCATCAAAAAGGGTCAAAATTCAAAATTAAAATGCCGGTGCACCACTGCATAAGATACTGATCATTCATGCAAAGTGTCAATGAAATCCACCTGTTAATTAAGGAGGAGTTGAACTGACAAGTTACTGTGGACGACAGACAGACCTACAGACAGACATACAGACAGACAGACAGACAGGGTGATTCCAGAACACACACCCTAACTTCGTTGCGGGGGTATAAAAATAGCTTATATTATCAGACATTTTTTTAAATTATTTAACAGCTTGTATTATCAAACCGTCTCTAATTAAAGACTGTCTAGATGAACAATCTGATTCATTCAGTCGTTTTAGGTTAATTATGAGATCATTGATGATATGATGTATATTTCTTTCTTTGTAGCGAGATCACCACTGTTGATCATTCCTCCGTACCCGCAGTGTGACCCGAACACAACCTGTAACGAGAGACAGTGCTGTCCCCCTCCGATACAGCATGATCAGGAAGGGCCGATGTATGTGCCCTGGACGCATCATAACAGGAACCATGTTGAAAGTGAGTCTTGTTCTTAATCCCTGTTTACCTCCATCCAAACATTACCACCTTCCCTTTGTCCTCTCTCCATCAGATGATGACATCCCTGCCATATTTGGAAATATACTTTTAGAAATTGCTGCTGTTCTTTAAAAAAAAAAAGTTTCAAATTTCCTTTGTTAAGCTTAAGAAAAAGTCTTCAAAACCTCATATGGTCTTTCTCTTCGTCAGATGAGGACATCCCTGCAACATTTGGAAAGATATTTTCTGAAATTGCTGCTATTTACTCAAATTTCCTTTGTTAAGCTTAAGAAAAAGTCTTCAAACCTAATATGGTCTTTCTCTCCGTCAGATGAGGACGTCCCTGCAACATTTGGAAAGATATTTTCAGAAATTGCTACTATTTACTCAAATTTCCTTTGTTAAGCTTAAGAAAAAGTCTTCAAATCCTAATATGGTCTTTTTCTCCGTCAGATGATGATATCCCTGCAACAGATGCCGTACCTCAGTCTGTTGATAACAACACACAGAGAAACAGTAGTAACCCGAGTTACCGCCTGATCACAGACAACCCGGTAACACCCAGCCCAGTCACACCCCGCCCTTCACAACAGACTGGCAATGCCCTGCCACAGGACAACACAGTACCAGTGGTAAGATTGTCAGCCTCCTAAGTCATTTATAAGAGCTTGTTATCGTCTTTGAGTTTAACACCTTTGAAAAAGTTCAAACCATAACTTTTTGTTATTATTTTTTTCACCCACATACAAAGTATGCATTAAGGTCATTTTGGTCTCTGTGGAGTATA
Source organism: Mizuhopecten yessoensis (assembly GCF_002113885.1). Taxonomy (NCBI): domain Eukaryota; kingdom Metazoa; phylum Mollusca; class Bivalvia; order Pectinida; family Pectinidae; genus Mizuhopecten; species Mizuhopecten yessoensis. The sequence continues at coordinate 266,526 of NW_018407420.1, read as the reverse complement.
ACATATAGATAGATAGATTGTAAGGGAAAGGCACTGTTTTTCCAAGGAAAGACAGAAATTTCTAGACTAAACGCATGTCTCCATTTCCAATAACAGCAATTGAATCATTATCCCATTTTTATAAATTTCCAAATTGACAAGAAACATGATTTAGGGAGAAAATGAAAATAGTGCTTTTTTGTTTATCAAATCCACATCCCCTTTGTGATCTCTGTGAGTAAGAGGGATATTTTACTCGAATGTCTGTGTTGATGTTTTTCTGATGTCGCCTATTTCTTATAGACAGTGAAGCCCGTGGATCAGCAACCTAATGTGATCGTCAACACCATTGACGAGTCTAACACGGACACCCAGGGTTACAACTATAACAACGGCGACACCAACAGTAACGAGGTCAAAGTGTCCCACAGACGTAAACGCTTCGTCACAACAGGTACGAGGAGTTGACCGATAAACATTCATGTTCAATTTCAACTGAACCCTGTTTAATATGTGAAAGTGTATAAATCAGACATTCAGCTAGATACCGCTGCATGCATTTCTATTTTATACTGAAACCAGATCTTTAGTAAGCTATGCATTTCTGAACCTGTCTTTAAGAAAGTTCAGACCCCTGCTGTGTTCGCTTTGGACATCACTACTGTGGACAGGTTTTACAGTAGTCAGGTTTCACTGTAGACAGTTTTCATTATAGACAGATTTCACTTTATAAAGGTTTCAATGTAGATGAGCATTACTGTTAGCAGGTTTCACTATAGACAGGTTTCAACATAAACAGGTTTTACTGAGACTGGTTTAACTGTAGGCAGGTTTTACTATAGAAATATTTCGCTATACACAGGTTTTATTGAGGCTGGTTTCACCAGACACTTTTCACTATATACAGGTTTCACTGATGGCATGCAGGTTTCACTAGTCACATTTCACTATATACAGGTTTCACTGTAGACATATTTCATTGTACACAAGTTTCACTGAGGCTGGTTTCACCAGACACTTTTCCCTATATACAGGTTTCACTAGACACATTTCATTATATACAGGTTTCACTGTAGTCGGGTTCACTATGGACACATTTCACTCTAAACAGGTTTCACTTTAGACAGTATCATTGAAATTATAAGATCATGACAACATAGAAATAACATCTTCCAGAAGTATAAAAAAAAGTATTTAAATTTTATTGATTTATCTGAAGGATATTCTCTGAATTTAGAATGCTTAGGCTATTGCAGTTTTTGGCTTTTAACTATAGTATTTTGTTAATATGTTTAAATTCTTCAAATAAGTGTTGAGCTTTTGTTGTGTTTTTTACAGACCAGCTGAAGGCAACAGTTTTTCTTAAAGAGCTGAACTTTGAGTTTGACTCCAAGTTTTGCAGTAACTGTACGAATACTAACAAGACCTACATACTGAGGTTGAGCCAATACTTTGGATTTGAACCGGTTACCATTAAGTTCAAGTAAGTTTTTTTGTCGTACTTATCTGGGGATCAGCCCAGTATGCTGTCATATGTTGTTGTACCAAAACAAAATATGATGAATAAATCGACAAAAAAATACCACCTGTGTTATGTAAAATGGCGCTAGATGAAATTTGGGAGGTTATTTTATGTACAAAAAATGCAGTGGAATTTTCTTGTGTTTTGCCTGCAGTAGGACAGATAATTGACACATGTTGTCAATTACATTGTTGCTATGTTTACATTTCCAAGGGTAACCTTGCCACTAGATTTAAACGTCTAACAAATTGGATTACATTTAAATTCTGGTTCAGGTTGTGATATCAAATCAAACTTTGATAGAAGTGAAAGATGGCTGAAATTAATCTGAATCTTTTCAAAACAACACCAATGTATTCCGAATTATATTATAATGGTAGGTATTCTGATGATTGCTTCAAGAATAATATAATTCTGCTTAGAAGGTTCTATTTTGTGAATTTTTGTTGTAGTAAAGGAGTTATAAGTAAAATTAAAGGTTTCATTGAATAAATTTGATAATTTATATATTATGTTTCATTGTAGCCTTGAAACAGATATGACCGTTTCCATGTGTTTAAATGTTTCTGAAACAAGCTGCCTTGTGAATCCTGGTCAGATGGAAATACAGCACGAGTCGGAATATGAGGTATGTCGGTATTACACATAAACTTTTTTGTTAGATTATAGCTCTTTCAACACAAATACAGAAATTTTAATGTTAGTTTAAAGCTCATTCAGTAAGATTAGTGTTTTTTACGGGGTTTTGTCACTACAAGCCTAGAAGCATAAGAATTAGGAGGGGTGGGCTTATTACAGGGACAACAACTTACCATTTGTTGGCATTTCTATTGAATTGTATTAGATACAAGTGGGCCTATTACAACGACAAGGAAATAGCATTTGTTGGTTTTTCTATTGAACTGCAACATATATGGGTGAGCTTATTACCAGGCATGGGCTTATTACTGGATAAATAAAGCATGTTAATACACTATTATAATCAGCTGTATGTTTTACCTTACAGTGGAAGATGCCTATTGGGAGCTACTTTTACAGCGCCTTCCGCTTCAGGGTCACATCCAGGGTAATGTCACTATTAATTAAGAACCTTGTGCAAGCAAACCTGTTCATGCAACCACCTCCATTAAAAGACCACCTGCATTAAGCAACTATTTGTAATGTTCAATATTTTAATGATGTTTGTGGACTGAACCTGTACTAAGAGACCAGTTGCATTAATTAAGGTTCAAGACCACTTTCAGGACTTCGAGATGATGGTCGCTTAACTCATTCACCACTACATATCTGAACTGGACTTGTCCAGTCTGTGATTTGGAAAGGTTCAAATGTGACTTTAAGGGTGAATGGGTAAACAGAGGTCTGACTGTACCTCTTTTTACTGTAAATGTCTCAAGCTGGAAAGTTAAAAGAGGTGGATTAATTTCCCCATAAACATTCCTAATATAAGATGTTGGCTCACAGCTGCTTGCCATAGTTAGCCTTATATACTCAATACCCAGGCTCGTAGCTGCCTATATGTAGAAGAATCCATCAAATTTTCAAACAGAAAAACAAAACAAAACAGTTACACTGCTTGTTGCATCCCCTTGTCTCCCTACCAAGGCCTTGCCCTGGACCCACTTCTTAATGAATCCACTCCGAATAAGGGCTAGCTACGCCCCCTGATACAAGTTTACATTGCATAACGTTGACATCCATGTATAAATTTATTATATTATTTTGAGTAGAGTAGAATGTTATTTACATGCTTTGTATGAAATTTCACTTTCATTTTGCTTTTTCAGGACCAGAATTCTCCGTGCACACTTCGTCCCGAGGATACAGCCAACCCCTTCATAGAGTACAACCTAAACTTCGAGAGGACTTGTGACGACCGGTGAACTGTCTAAACAAGTGGTCGATTAATAGCTCAACACATTCCGATATGATGTTCTAGCTATCGAGCGTGACGTATTTATGTTGACCATGCTTGTAAAAGTTACATTACGCTGCACCGACCACCAATCTAACTATTGTGAATGTTCTAGGTCAATGTATACTGATATAAATACCTTGAAGATGACGTTCCTTGTAACAACTGATTCAACGCCGATAGACTGGTCCTCAGCAACATGTAAGCGATTTACTCGAATTCACCGGAGGTCATTCAGTGCAGCAGTAAGGCAGCCTTCAAACTTTTGTTTGTCAGGGGACAATAATACTTTCTTGTGGATGCCCTAGATATTTATTGTCAGATTATATATATGTCATTGTGGATCATGAACAATAAACTATATTAGCATCTGTGTCATCTAAACAGATGGCATTCTAGGGGCCTTTGAACTGATGAGGACCAAGAATGGTTGAACCTGACCAGGCATAAAATTATCCATTAAGAATTTTCTAGTGAGATTGATCATTAAAGGTATTTGACGCAAAATCTTATTTTTTCTCTGGGAAAAAAAAAAAGAATTGCAAGATCACTAATGCTAGCAAATGCAGAATATGATAATTGTATCATAATAACGGCTGGAAAAGATAAAAAAAAGTGTTTCATGGACACAAATGCAGATATTCCAACGAGATAGTGATGCCGCAGAAGTAACGCTTGTGTACATAATTTTCGCAAGTTTAATAATGCTAGCAAATGCAGAATGCAGTAATTCATAAAAACAGACGTAAAAGTGAGAAATAGTGTTTCATGGACACAAATGCAGATATTCCAGCTAGATAGTGATGACGCAGTGATAACGCTTGTATACATAATCTTCACTTGCAGTTGATAAATGTAATATGTGATACACAAAATACGGTAATGTGCCATGATGATGTCTTGCGTAAAAATTCAGCACGCAAATTACGATACTTTTATGATGTACAGATGTTTTATTGGTTTTTATGTCCTCATCTATTTTTGTACTGTAAAAAATGTTTGTTTATATGTAACTCGTCAGGATGCAAAACAAAGAAACAAAATATGACGTATTGGGGCGTGAGGTATTTCGGTGAGTCAGAAGTATGTTTACAAGGAACTACGGTACTAATTACATACTGGAAACAGCGCCTTCTCTATGGCAGTGCTTTTTAAATTGATGCAAGACGGAGAAAAAGTACTCAATTTTTTATTTTATTTGTGAACCTATTCTTGTGGAAGCGTTTTACAATAGCTTAACATGCACAAATGTATTGCTTAAAGATGTGAGATTAATCCAGAGATAGAACAAACATCTAAGATTTTCAGCAAATGTGCCTTACATTTTTGATGAATGTTTAAAAGTACATTTTACCAAATTTTTGGTATATTTGAGGTTTTGATACCATAAACTAAGGTGGATTAATAAGTAAACAGTGTTGACAATATCAATCTGTACAAAACCTTATTGTCTTGGTCAGAAAATGACACAAAGTGAGATTATTTAATTGTACCAAAACATTCCATTTGTACATAAAATATAAAAAAGAAACCTAGTTATTAAAATTAATAGTTTATACAGTACTGATCAACATGATTTGATGAAGAATGTCCTGAAATGACCTTAGCAGTGGACAGGCATAAACCCTATACAAAAATGTACAACCAACTTTCATGAAGAACATGCACTTATAAAGTGTAGTTAGTACAGTACTTAAGGTAGAGATTCCCAGGGCTCTGTATATAATCTCCAACCAAGAAGAGTTCCAATTTGTTCAGCATCGTTTTCTGATTTGGAGATGCTTGCCCATTTACAGTAGCATAGCATTACATACAAAAGAAATTCATTTAATACTCATTGTACTTTCCTTTTTCACAAAATCGTCTTCTCCACAAGGATTGGATCTCCAGGCCTCATATATATATCATTATATTGAGATGCACAGTAATCTAGTGGTAGGATGCCGGGCTCGTGACCAAAGGGTCACAGGTTCGAATCCCATCATGGCACTGTGTTATATCCTTGAACAAGATACGTTACTCCACCTTTCTACTCAGCTATAAATGAGAATGTGGCTCAGGTTTGGCAGTGCTGGAATTGTTAAATGGTAGCTGTGAGCACCTATATGGCAGCACCGGCTGTATGATCCCCAGTAAGTTGACAAAGAATCTGGCTGGTTGTTAAGGCCTGTATGCAGTAAAAAAGGAGATGGGACTCTCTACCTTAAGGCCTGTATACAGTAGAAAAGAGATGGGACTCTCTACCTTAAGGCCTGTATACAGTAAAAAAGTGATGGGACTCTTAACCTTAAGGCCTGTATACAGTAGAAAAGTGATGGGACTCTCTACCTTAAGGCCTGTATACAGTAAAAAAAGTGATGGGGCTCTCTACCTTAAGGCCTGTATACAGTAAATAAGTGATGGGGCTCTCTACCTTAAGGCCTGTATACAGTAAAAAAGTGATGGGACTCTCTACCTTAAGGCCTGCATGCAGCAGAAAAGTGATGGGGCTCTCTACTTTAAGGCCTGCATGCAGTAGAAAAGTGATGGGACTCTCTACCTTAAGGCCTGCATGCAGTAGAAAAGAGATGGAACTCTCTACCTTAAGGCCTGCATGCAGTAGAAAAGAAATGGGGCTCTCTACCTTAAGGCCTGTATACAGTAGAAAAGTGATGGGGCTCGCGACTTGAAGGCCTGCATGCAGTAGGAAAGTGATGGGGCTCTCTACCATAAAGGCCTGTACACAGTAATAAAGTGATGGGACTCTCAACCTTAAGGCCTGTATATAGTAGACAAGTGGTGGAACTCTACCTTAAGGACTGTATACAGTAGACCAGCGGTGGAACTCTCTACCTTAGGGCCTGTATATAGTAGACAAGTGGTGAAAATCTCTACCTTAAGGCCAGTATACAGTAGACAAGTATTGGAACTCTCTACCTTAAGGGCTGTATACAATAGAAAAGTGATGGGCTCTCTACCTTAAAGCCTGTATACAGTAAAAAAAACAATGGGACTCTCTACCTTCAGGCTGGTACACAGTAGAAAAGTGATGGGACTCTCAACCTTAAGGCCTGTATACAATAGAAAAGTGATGGGCTCTCTACCTTAAAGCCTGTATACAGTAAAAAAAGTGATGTGACTCTCTACCTTGAGGCCTGTATACAGTAGACAAGTGATGGGGCTCTCTACTTTAAGGCCTGCATGCAGTAGAAAAGAAATGGGGCTCTCTACCTTAAAGCCTGTATACAGTAAAAAAAGTGATGTGACTCTCTACCTTGAGGCCTGTATACAGTAGACAAGTGATGGGGCTCTCTACCATAAAGGCCTGTACACAGTAATAAAGTGATGGGACTCTCTTCCTTAAGGCCTGCATGCAGCAGAAAAGAGATGGGGCTCTCTACTTTAAGGCCTGCATGCAGTAGGAAAGTGATGGGGCTCTCTACCTAAGGCCTGTATACAATAGAAAAGGGGTGGGCTCTCTACCTTAAAGCCTGTACACAGTAGAAAAGTGATGGGTCTCTCTACCTTAAGGCCTAGGCCTGTATACAGTAGACAAGAGATAGGACTACCTTTAAGGCCTGTATACAGTAGAAAAGAGATAGGACTAACTTTAAGGCCTGTATACAGTAGAAAAGTGATGGGGCTCTCTACCTTAAGGCCTGTACACAGTAATAAAGTGATGGGACTCTCTCCCTTAAGGCCTGTATACAGTATAAAAGTGATAGGGCTATCTACCTTAAGGCCTGTACACAGTAGAAAAGTGATGGGGCTCTCTACCTAAGGCCTGTATACAATAGAAAAGTGATGGGACTCTCTACCTTAAGGCCTGTATACAGTAGAAAACTGGGAAGACTCTCTAGGTCACAAATTGTAAAGATTTAATAATGTAGTGACCAATGCCTTGATTAGAATAAAATTATTGACTTTGCTTTTGAAGATGACATGTTTAAAGAGATTTATATTGTTTAAGTGAAGTGTGTAAATACCCCAGAAAACCTTACATTAATATATTCATATGTGTTTCAGTGAAGGAGAGTGTGTGTATGCTATTGTTANTGGTACATATTTCAACAACAAAAATAAATACTATAGACTCAGGTGACCGTTAAGGCCCATGGGCCTCTTGTTTTTAATTGTTTTTTATGTGCTCATCATTAATATGCATAAGGTCAGGGATGAGAGGTCAGAGGTCAAATCTGACCTTACTCAAATTAGCCAATGAAAAGAGGGGTAACAGCCCAGCCTTGGGTCATGTTTCTAGGAGAATAATGAACAAGCGTTATTGATATGGTCTCAATTAGAAAGGTTACTTAACTGATTACGTAACTGTTACTTCGTTATTTGTTAAGGTTTACAATGTTTCACAACTATACGCATTAAATGTAATATTTTTGTTATGCTTCAATATTCTTGATTTTGTTTATATTGTACATTCTCGATGAAAATTGGATAGATCGAATGTTTGAATTGTGTATACATGTATTATTAAAATCATTATGTTCCCACAGTAACTTATGAAGCAGGCTATGATAATATTTTCCTAGGTTTTTAGTATGTGATGACTACTTATCGGACAAAGAATATTTCTCATATCGATGTCTTATGCCCTTTAATATAAAATCATTCATTTATTATTTGTGATTTTTAATAAGGACATTTTTTATTTGTGATTTTTGAAAATACTTTGTCTACTCAACTATCGTTTCAGTTTAAAATGATTCATAATTAGATGAATTTAAACATTTGAAATTTGATTCTCATAAAACTTGAATAATGATTCTCATACAAGTTTTTCTGTACCATAAAAAACATTATAACACTTATCAATAACATGTTGTATATGAATCAGTTTCAAAGTACAAAAAAAAATGCAATAAAAGTTTAAATAGTTTTTGTATCTTTAACAATGTGATGTAGAGGTTTTTTCACAATTGTTCAGTTTGAAGTGCAAAAATTGCATGTCTTTTAAGCCATTGATACTCAACCCAGACCAAAGAGATTCTTGTTTATTAGAAATAAACTGTCACTTACAAAATTTTGGAAAAATATATTCCAATTTCAACGTCAACATTGATATTTCATTTACAATGATACGGATACTCATTGTTTTTAAACGTTTTGTATTTCTGTATCGTATTTTATGGTAGGTTATTGCTGTATTTTTTTTTCAGTATTGTATATGTAATGTGTTTTCATCTTATTTTTATTTCATTAAATGTATGAAATATAAGAACAAATTAAATTGTCGTTTCAAGTGAGCAAAATCATATCTTTGAGTATGTTAATAATGATGTTATAAATATTCCAGTATCATATTCATATCTCAACATCCTCATCATTATGCCCTCATTATCAAACTGTGTCACTCTAATTTATGAAAGGATTAGTAAGATTGTGAAATTTTTGGTGAAAATGAATNGAAGGGGGGGGGGGGGGGGGGGGGGGGGGCACTTATAAGAAAAAAGAAATGAGTTACAATTGCAAATATTGTGCAATTTGAACATTTCTTATCACCGAAGGACATTAAAAACATCTAATGTTTCATCAGCTTCTGGGGAAACCCAGCCATGATCACCTGGCATAAAATCTTCGCCTTAAGGATCCCCGTACCAATGCCAAAAAACGGTAACTACATGTGAGTGACTGATTTGTTTTCGGCATTACTATAGTTTCAATAAACTCTTTACGAAAATAAACCCCATACCTTGGGGTGGTATACTCAACACAACCCCTATATTCGACTCTGCATAGCTCGAGACACCATGCAGTGCTAAACTTACTAATATAAAGAGGGGAGAAACATTGGGACCAAGGGAAACATCTGATTCAGCCACTCCATTTGATTTAAGCACGTTTGGCTCAAACAACTTTAACTGTATTTCAATATACCGGTAATATGAGAAAATACCAGGTATTTAAATTTCAATTATTTTTTAAATAGTTTTCAATAATTAAATGTACATTTGAATTTAATTTCATTTAAATTTATAAAATCGAATATTCTCTATTTGGAGGGATAGATTTTTCTCAGAATCCTTCGGGTAGTTCTGGTTGAATTGTACACTAATCACAAAGAAGATAAAAATTAATGTCCTTTTTGTTATAGAAATATGGTCCTTCAAACTTTTGTACAGACATAAATTCAGTTATTGTTTATGAGATTACACCAACTATGTAAGCATTTCATTTTCTTTTTATAAAATATTGATCAATATTAAATGTCAGAATTTCATTTTCATTTTTATTTTCAGCATAATTTATTCTCACTTCTTCAATATCATTCAGAGAAAAAGAATTAAATACAAACTTTTAAAAAAGATATTACATGTAATACATTTCACACAGATTTTGTTTCATATATAGGAATATTAAAAAATAAGTTTTTGTGTTCTAGAATATTCCTCTACGCTTCCTTCTTCAGACAATTACAGACATGTTATATTTTCAAAAACATTTCATATTTGATATGTTATGTGTTACTATACCCCCTGATGACATTTTCATCGAGAAATTACCAGATGTGAGCGTGGTGATTGTATTATTCAACTATCATTAAAATTCATCAGCAAACTCATGACTTTTTTTGTGTTTTATTTTTTACCTTGCCCGATATAAATCTGAAATAAATCGCTTTATCGTCCTCACCCGCCATGTAAATCTATGTCAAATCCAAGAAATTCCATGTCCTCATAACAAGAACAAAGGTAGCGACAAAACAACAAGGCACACTAATGAGCACAACCAGAAACAAAGCACTCTGTAGCACACAAAGAAATATTTGCCTATTGATATCAAGATGGCAACCATAATATTTGTCCATAATCTTCATCAACCCACATCTTTGGAAACCCTGTGTTGTAAGATTGTCAATCAACAGTCAACATCTGTCGTGGAAGTCATGATATGCCAAGCAAGCTATTGAACACTGAACTGCAACACCTAAACACATCCTCATATGACCCTGGCCGTTGCGAGGATGTTAAACCCAAACAAACAATTGAAATTCAAGAGTTATATACTCTCAATGTTTTTTGCACCCTTGGATTATGTCAAGACAGAACAAAAAGTCTCTGTAGACACCCCTTTGTGGATGATACGAGTACAAGTTTTCCCTTTTGATGTACATCAGAAGAACCATGTACAATATCAGGGTAAAATTTACCAGCTTTGATTGAGGTCGAGTGTCACTCCTCTGTAATCTTTAAAGGACAGGTGTCAGCCTAGCAATTGGTCATTTTTTGTTTTACCTGAAACCAATCAAACCGCTAACTGCATGCCTTCAGTTTTGTTATGACATATTCTAGGTGATAGAGAATGTACATTTGATCAATTGCAAGTGAGCTTAACCCCTTGAATTTTATATTTGCCAAGCCCTCATGGGATCAGCTCCTTTCTAAAGTATAAATTTCTTGGGAATGATGGTGAAAATCTACCAGTTAGTTTCTGGTGAAATGTCATTTATATGCAAAAACTTTATAGCACTATATGGTCAATTGGAATTAGAAGAGTTCAAATGTGTCTTCAGGGGTCAATGAGTTATACCTCAGTTTCAATTCTAAATGACCTCTTCCTTTATGTCAACATCCTCATCTGTAAACACTTTTTATATGCAGTTTCTCTCTGGTTTGTACTGGTTTGTTCTGTTGCACTCTTTAAGACTTCAGCATCAGTACCAATAACAAGTAGGCCTGTGCTGATACTGGATAGTTCAAAATCTAATTCAGTTTCCAATTTCAATCTTTGTATGTTTTGTCCTACTTTTCCAATGATATGTCTATGTGTTTCACCATGAATGTTGACATCTTCATCTATAAACACTTTTTCTATGCACTTTCTCATTCTTTGGACTTCTTGTGTTACTTTTTCTGTTGCACTCTTTAAGACTTCAGCATCAGTCCCAACTAGAACTGTAAGCCAAAGGCTAACTAATACCCCCGCTGCTATATAAACCAGAACTGTAAGCTAAAGGCTAACTAAAAACCCCGCTGCTATATAAACCAGAACTGTAAGCTAAAGGCTATCTAATACCCCCTGCTGCTATATAAACCAGAACTGTAAGCTAACTAATCCCCCCGCTGCTATATAAACCAGAACTGTAAGCCAAAGGCTAACTAATACCCCCGCTGCTATAGAAACCAGAACTGTAAGCTAACTAATACCCCCTGCTGCTATATAAACCAGAACTGTAAGCTAAAGGCTAACTAAAAACCCCGCTGCTATATAAACCAGAACTGTAAGCTAAAGGCTAACTAAAAACCCCGCTGCTATATAAACCAGAACTGTAAGCTAAAGGCAAACTAATACCCCCGCTGCTATATAAACCAGAACTGTAAGCTAAAGGCAAACTAATACCCCCGCTGCTATATAAACAGGAACTGTAAGCTAAAGGCTAACTAATACCCCCTATGCTATATAAACCAGAACTGTAAGCTAAAGGCTAACTAATACCCCTGCTGCTATATAAACCAGAACTGTAAGCTAAAAGCTAACTAATACCCCTGCTGCTATATAAACCAGAACTGTAAGCTAAAGGCTAACTAATACCCCTGCTGCTATATAAACCAGAACTGTAAGTTAAAGGCTACCTAATACCCCCGCTGCTATATAAACAGGAACTGTAAGCTAAAGGCTAACTAATACCCCAGCTGCTATATAAACCAGAACTGTAAGCTAAAGGCAAACTAATCCCCCCGCTGCTATATAAACCCGAACTGTAAGCTAAAGGCTAACTAATACCCCTGCTGCTATATAAACCAGAACTGTAAGTTAAAGGCTAACTAATAACCCCGCTGCTATATAAACCAGAACTGTAAGTTAAAGGCTACCTAATACCCCCGCTGCTATATAAACAGGAACTGTAAGCTAAAGGCTAACTAATACCCCAGCTGCTATATAAACCAGAACTGTAAGTTAAAGGCTAACTAATACCTCCGCTGCTATATAAACCAGAACTGTAAGCTAAAGGCTAACTAATACCCCAGCTGCTATATAAACCAGAACTGTAAGCTAAAAGCTAACTAATACCCCTGCTGCTATATAAACCAGAACTGTTAGCTAAAGGCTAACTAATACCCCCTGCTGCTATATAAACCAGAACTGTTAGCTAAAGGCTAACTAATACCCCCTGCTGCTATATAAACCAGAACTGTAAGTTAAAGGCTACCTAATACCCCCGCTGCTATATAAACAGGAACTGTAAGCTAAAGGCTAACTAATACCCCAGCTGCTATATAAACCAGAACTGTAAGTTAAAGGCTACCTAATACCCCCGCTGCTATATAAACCCGAACTGTAAGCGAAAGGCTAACTAATACCCCCGCTGCTATGTAAACCAGAACTGTTAGCTAAAGGCTTACTAAGGCAAAGCATTGCAAAGCATTCCATAGTCTCCCACCAGTAATGATTTCTTTATTGACTGAACACATATTTAAGTATACTGGTCACTGAAATACTTCCTGTACTCCCTCCCCATGCCAAAACATACTTACATACCAAATTTTGTTGGCCCAGATGAACCAGTTTTGCTAAACTTGTCCTATTAAGGAGAAGATGTCGGGCCAAAGATTTTTTAACAAAGGGCCGTAACTCCTTCAAAAGGGATGAAACCAAAAAAAATACTAGCCTAATGCACAACATCATGGGATAATTACAGTATCTGTAAACTTTCATTGAAATCTGCCCAGCAGGTTATGAGGGAGACAAAGGTTTATTCAACAAAGGGCTATAACTCCTTTTAAAGGGGTTTGAATGAAAAGTACTACTCGGATGCACAACGTCAGGGGGCAGTTACCATATCTGTAAACAAAAATTGAGAAATTGGCCCAGTAGATTAGGAAAAGTTGTCAGGACAAGAATTTTTCAAGAAAGGGCAATAACTCTATAAAATACCTGGATGCAGAACATAAGGGGGTAGTTATCATATCTGAAAACTTTCATTGAAATTGGCCTAGAACTTTTGGAGAAGTTGTGCGGGAAGCATTTTTTAACAAAGGGCAATAACTCTGAAAAAATGGTCAGAATGAACAAATAGTACCAGGATGCACAACTTCAGGTGGTAGTTATCACATCTGGAAAGTTTCGTTGAAATCGGTCCATTCCTTTGGAAGGAGTTGTCCGGACATTTTTTTTTACGGACAGACAGACAGACAGACAAGCTGATTCCAGTATAACCCTCTATAACTTTGTTGCACGGGGTATAATGAGCGAATCTAATAAAGAGTAGTAAAATACCTGCCTTTCATTTTTAGCTCGGCCGTCCGGCGTCAACTTTTTACTTTAAACAACTTCTTCTCAATAACCAAGAGGCCCAGGCTGATGATATTTGGCCAGTATTATGCTGTGATAAAGGGCTACCAAGTTTGTTCAATTGAATTACCTTGACTCACTTTCAAGGTCACTGGGGTCAAATGTCGTAAAATCTTCATACAACTTCTTCTCAATAACCGAAATGCCCAGGTTACTGATATTGGGCCTGTAGCAAGCTGGGATGAAGGGCTACCAAGTTTGTTCAAATGAATGACCTTGACCCACTTTCAAGGTCACAGGGGTAAAATGTCTTAAAATCTTTAAACGACTTCTTCTGAATAACCAAAAGGCACAGGGTACTGACATTGGGCATGTAACATGCTTGGATGAAGGGTTACCAAGTTTGTTCAAATCAATGACCTTGGCCAACTGTCAAGGTCACAGGGGTCAAATGTCTTAAAATCTTCAAACAACTTCTTCTCAATAACCAAAAGGCCCAGGGTACTGATATTGGGTCTGTAGCATGCTGGGAAGTTTGTTCAAATGAATGACCTTGACCCACGTTCAACCTAATGTCCTTGTTCAACATTCATTGTCACAGGCGTCATATATTTAAATCTTTTAATAGGTTCTTATGAATCAAACACTAATATTCTGCCTGTAGCTGTATTTTAGTCCACTTTTAAGATTACAAGTGTGAAATTAATACCAGGTGAGCGATGCAGGCCCATTGGGACTCTTGTTCTCTTCACATTAGTATCTAAATGTTTCGAAATATCATTTTAAATTGTAGGGAATGGATAAAGGATACAACGAAGTTTAGAACATGACTTACCACAAAAAAATGAACATACTTGCTTGAACTCTCTCGTTCCCATTTTCAAAATGTGCAGAGTATAATTTTCTTTCATTTCAGAATGTTGTTAGCTTTCTTCATAATTTCATTTTCATCGTTCAAATCTTCTCCAAATTTTCAAATATGGCTGCCTTTATTTTGCAGACGACACTCATCGGCTAAACAAAATCGTGAAAACGCGCATGCACTGCAACAATAAAATGATATTTCTTGAAAACGATTGGCTGTGTCTCATGAAAACAATATCGCGCCATTTTGACTGACTGTTGATACCAACATTAATTTGGGGCGTGGTTTTGACGCTGCAATCACTGTGAGGATGCTACATTTCAGACTGACGGAAATATATTGCTCCAGCCTTCGTTTTGTTTCAAAACAAAATCGTAGTAGTTGTTTTCAAGTTCATTCTAATCACATATCGAATATATTAATTCTACGGTTTCTTTTTCATCTACTTTCCGTTTTCTGTTCCTGTTTCTACTAGCCTGTGATCATAACAAAGTGACTGGATAGGTTGCTGTCATCCTCGATATCTACATCCGCGATATCCAGGTGTTATGCTCACTTTCGCTCTCTACACCCATGGAATAGGCCAGCTATTTGCTTGGTGTCAGGTAAAAAAACCTGACCTATAAATTGGCTGATACTTGTCCTTTGAAGATTACAATGGAACGATGCCCGACTTCAAACCCGTCAATTTTTACCGTTACGCGACCGCGAGATTCTTTTGATGTACATCAAAGGACCGAACTAGTCTTCTCGTCTCATCCACAAGGTGCTTCACATTGAGCCTTCGATTTTGCTATGACATAGTTCAGGGGTGTAGAGAGCGAAAATGAGCGTAACCTCTGGATATCGAGGATGGGTTGCTGTGAGTAAGATGGAACTTAAAAAGATGGGATAAAACTGGACATTGATTGTCTCCATCATCTGTACATAGACGTCTTTAAATGTGTGCGGACGCACTAAAATATAGATTTTATTTTCCGGATGCTAGCACCTTATTTTTCATATCATTACTTATAATTCAAATCAAGTCTTTTATTTAGTTTCGTGCTTTGCAAGTTTTTTAATGGTCTCGCATCTTTGTAACAGCTAAGGACGTATCCCATTGGTCGGTATCTACTGATCAAAGATGGGCCACACATGTACTAGGTGATAATTGCATAGCCTACACTGAAATGTAACAATTTGGACACGAGATTACATAGCAATGCATCAGCTTATACGTTGAGAATTCAGGAGATAAGGACACAATTCGGCCTTTCCGTCCTCCATTCACAGTAATGTGAATGAGTTTTAGTTATTTAAAACGGTAGAATGTCATGTTACGGAACGAGTTGCTATGGATGGTTAAGGGGGTGGGGTGGGGTGGGGTGGGGGACTAATTGTGTAAGATTCCAAGTACGTATATATAGTCGTTCTCAGACAATCAGGCACGGTAACGAAGAAGGGAGACAATATTTTGTGTTTGATTGACAGCTCTGTGCCATCATAGGTATGATATTGTTGTTACTATCACATTTTTAAGTAGTATTTGTTATTTATATATAATCTGTGAACATATGCATACTTTTGAGTGACTGTGTACCAAGTAAGGGGCGTAGCTGGGATACAAATATTGTATATGTACTTGAGCAATTTTCTGAAAAATGAGCTGGCTTCAAAGCTTAATAAAATCAGTTGATAAGTGTACCAGTGCGTTTTAAGATACAAGGTACAGAAAGTACGAAATTATATATGAATGAGTGATTAAGATTTAACGTTAGGATTTTAGCAGGAGATTTCATATGAAATTATTTTAAAGTAGAATAATTCCTTTTTATTCAAAAATCCATAAACTAAATTTAAATTCGTATTGGTAGGAGAGTGGTTCTTAAACAAAATGGAGAATACCGAAGCGTAAACGAAGTGTGAACTCAAAATCGATAAAAGGGCAACATTTGAACAAAAGCATGGAGACCATTGAAAAAATACAATGAAAATAGAGACCAGGTGTTCCGGAAGAGTTAATGTCTTCTGTATTAGATATTGGTCGAATCCAAGATATGTTACGTCCATAGAGCGAGAACTTGGGTAGTGACAACAAAATCACACTCAGGAGCATAATCAACAACATCGACCTTCATATCACACAAACGTGCCAATATATAGTCTTCATTAAGCTGCATCTTCGAAAAACACGTGTTGTAACTTTGTCCGTCAGGAGCCTACATATATGATATCACGATGAAGTCTTGAACTCATGAAGTTATGCTATTTGCAACAAACTCTTGAATACAGACCGAATTAACATGGAAGTAGGGGTATTACTGTCAAGAAAGAGAAAGATCACAATAAGAAAATCAAAATAGACGCGCTTATCGAAGCCTAGATTTAAGAGGCTTTTTTTCATTTTGGTATGAGTAAAGATTATGGAAAGTGAATGGGGTAGAAGAGCCTGTAGTGTCCTTTCTTTTCAAGTTCGGGAGGGTACCCGGTATATAAGATCGACGCGGTTAATACAATTCTTGATATTTACAGACAGCATACTTTCGATATATTTGAATGTTGAATTGAAAAAAATCGCAATTTGCTAAGGTTTTCTTTCCTAATTGATAAATTTAGCCTCGTATGAAAACCAAAAAGTTGGCCAGAGGAGGGGCACAGGTTCTCCCCATAGGAATGCCTACTGATGGAAAGTCTTGCTACTGGACTTGATTTCATCCTCTGTTTATTTTTTTAGACTTTGTAGTGCTTTCACAAAATATGCTCCAAAATAATTTACAACCATACATTTCTATCGTTGTTTGCCCTTCTTTTTTAAAAGAAACCTAGCATAATAAGAAAACGAATTAAATGCGTTCCTTCAATTTGGTATGAGTAATTGTTGTGTAAAGGGTCGAAAAGTAAAAAAAAAAAAAAGCTTGATAGAAAAAAAGCTATTTAAGAAGAGGATGTTCATGATTGATAAAATGTTCTTTTGAAATCTTCAAATTCCACATTCCAATTATTCCACTTACCGAGTACACAGGCAAAATTAGTTCACATGAATTTCACCTGAAACGAGCTTATACATGAAATTCACGTGAAAATTTTCACGTGAATTTGAATTGAGATTTCATGTGAAATTCACGTGATTTTTTTCACGTGAAATTCATGTGAATTGAGATTCAGATGAATTGATGTAAATTTTCATTTTTTCATTTTTATCTTTTTATCCTGTGCTACTGGCATTCAGGGTATATCACATGATAAAGTTTTTAATACACATCGATTTAAAAAAAAAAAAAAAAAAAAAAAAATGTTTTCCTGGCAGATGCAACAGCTCTCCTGACTCTTGACTTTTCAATATTGAACATAGTTGAAATCAGCTTATTTGACAAACCTGTTCTTAATTTAACAAGTAAAACTGCAATGGTTGTACGACTTGTTCTGTTCTTGGTATTTACAACGGATACCTGAAACATGAGAACAATTGTCCCTGAAATCACATTTTGAAATCCCAGTCTGTGAAAGATATTCTGAATCATCTTCCATTGTTCTTTATGAGAGAGTTTATTTCACTTTTGCTGAAAAAAGAAGTGGAGGCACTCCTGTCGTTTGTACCTGCACTCAGCTGACACAGTGATTAATCTGACACCCCTCAGTTTACATACACAACAGGTTGAGTGGCTGTTTTCCGAGGAAAGTATTTGGGAAAATCATTTGAAACACTGGTATTGGTCTCAATTAGTACAATCCAGGCCAAACGCATGTGAAACAGTCGACCGTAACGTGTGGCGTACGGTTTCAATACAGGCCATGTACAGTAGAAAAAAGGATGTCCTTCGGCTCGGGGAATTGTAGGCTATTGACGGCAATTCCGTGAGCAGCTCATAGTTCAAATATTTCATAACGTTTGTCATTCTTTGTTAATCAAGACTTACCATAATGTTGTTGAGAGACGTGTTTGATAATCAAAAGGTAGCTGCGCGGTTTGTAATAATTAAGCATTGAACTGTTTTTGAATGGTATTTATGATCTATTTGAATGACACAGCTTTGCAAGCAAACAACTCATAATGCGCTAGTACAATACTTATATTTACGTTTTCTCTGCCTCTTATGTTCTTTTTTAACTTATAATTTATATTTAAAATGACCACCTTATCGACAGTCCAGACAATTTCGTTCAATAATTTGAACAGCGTATTGTCGCGTGCTGATTGGCAAACAAAGTCACACAAACAATTCAATTGTATTCCACAATTCAGTATCAATACAATTACGTATGATATGTCTATATGGTGATTTAAGTTTATTAATAGAAATCTGAGCTGAAAGTTAGATTTTAAATTGTTCCGATTTTTCGCCGGAACAAATTTCGCGCATGGATAAATACAGTGAACACCGTGAATCCGACCCTGACCTAACAAAATAAACATTTTTTTTAAATGAAACTTTACCACAACCTGTTTATTACATATACCAAAGGAAAAAAACAGTTATTTGCTGAAAATAATTCTTATATTTTGCTATGGCGTGAAAAAACACGTATGGCGCAAATTAGTGTAAAAGTGCTTCGTAATCAAGATCGATTTCCACCAATAACAGATCAAAGAGTATGGAACAACTACCAATGACCGACCAAATAGTATGGACAACCACCAATGACCCAACCAAAGAGTATAGAACAACCACGAATAATCGACCAAACAGTATGGAACAATCGCCAATGACAGATCAAAGATTATGGAACAACCACCAATAACAGATCAAAGATTATGGAACAACCACCAATAACAGATCAAAGATTATGGAACAACCACTAATAACAGATCAAAGAGTATGGAACAACCACGAATGACCGACCAAAGAGTATAGAACAACCACGAATGATCGACCTAAGAGTATGGAACAACCACCAATGACAGATCCAAGAGTATCGAACAAACTCCAATGACAGATCAAAGAGTATTGAACAACCACACATGACGGATTAGAATATGGAACCAAAATCTGACGAATAACAGCTGATATAATGAAACAAAACGGACCAGAGCACAAGACCACTAATGACAGACCAAAGTATGGTATAACTACTAGCTTCGGACCAGAGAAGGAGACAGCAATACTAAAAGGCCCGGAAAAGATGGAAGCAACAACGATGACAGAAAGCAATCAGAAGATGGAACCATATAAGACAGACTAAAGCATATGACGTCGCAGGACAGACCAAATAGTATGGAACAGGCAGACCAGAAGATGGAACCAAACTCTACAAATGCCATCGCTGAAATAACAAACAACACAACAGACAACATGGAAAGCAAAATTAATGGAAAACGGCTTTTGACACAAGACTTCAGAAGATTGAACCAAAACCTTAGAGGAACCGGAACAAAGCACCCCAAGTGATAGCGCACAGAGTATGGTGCAACCACCAGCAACAGACAACGGCAGACAGAACCACAACTTATGACAACCCATAATGGATCTGAAATAATATAAGAAAAGACAACTAGAACTAAATGATTAGACCTCAACCAACCAACCAGACTACAGAGAATGCATCAACGAAGCACGAGGGTTGAGCATGGGCCCGGACCTCAGCTGATGTGTCAACCTATCACTAACGATTGAAGAATTAGGTGAAACTACCAACAAAACCGGCCACTGAAGACGAAAACCAAGATTCAGCAGAGCACTATATATAAGACCACCACAGACAATAGTCCACAGCGGATGGAACCACAACCCAGGCCACGACTACAGAGAATGGAACTACAAGTAACGATATATCTAAGGACATCAATCCAAGAAAGGCCACAGAGGCTATGGCAACCATTCATGGCTGATAAAGGAATAGAACACCCAGTAACTACAGAAAGAATCTCGTACCAGAGTCTAGGTCCAGTGTTGACAGCAACAATTCTTTACAAAACAGGTATTATTGATATTGCATAACTATCACAGTCCTGAGTGAGTGTTGTAGGTTTTATGTTTATCAGCTCAAAGCATGTTAACAACCTTATCTTATCTTATCTTATCTTATGTCACCGAGTAAATAGCTGCTAACTTTTAGTTATTCTGATATATCTGATATTCCTCCTGGTTAAGGTTAAAGGCAACCCTTGTTAAAAGCAATATACTTGTACAACAGAAATATATTTCAAAGTAACCTTTAAATGTCAAAATTATATTTGGCTTTTGATATTTTTCAGACAGGAGCTAGTTGGATGCAGAACTGTTGATAGTCTGGATGGCATTGCAACACTGTGGGTGGAATGTACATCATTTGACTGGATGGAAAAACATGCAATAGGCCTGATTGATCTAAAACCTGTCGCCCTTCAAACTGAGCTACATACCGTTAAAGTTCAGGAACGAATTTCCTCCAAATCGGATTGGATATTGCAAGTCTAGTGTTTAGGTAAGGTTTATAGAATCTTGTTTCCACAAGGCATTGCAAACAATACACATTTCTTGCATGAACAACAGTATGTCATTTTTTCACGGAACCATATGTTTTAACGTTTTTTAAAAACTCTAAGAATGTGATAGTAAAGAATTTTACCTCTAAGTAGTGTAATCACTTAAAAATTATGAATTTTTGTTGTGATTAGGATAAAAATAGTGAACTCGTTCATTATAATGGAGTGAAACAAAAAAAAACACACTTGTCCTCGGCTAATATTTAACACTGATTTCTACAATCTTTCTTATTTTACTTTACAGGACATGACAACACTGTGTATCCTGTATTCCCGGTATCTACAAAATCTCCACTTGTGCACAAGCAGGCTGCTGAAAAATATCTGTAAATTTGAACCTGTAACCTGGGACGAAGGAATGTTTCAATTGATATATAGAGCTGTTCACTATGAATAAGTGACCTAAAGACATTTGATCCTAAAGTTACAAAATTATGTGGTTTTTTTTTATCATGATCTTATCAAAATGTTGTCAGTCATTTGATGAAGGGCTATATAAAAAATCAAGTTGACACCCAATCAACAGAGTTTAAAGTAAACTTTAGGTTATCTTCTGAAAAGAACAATACCTGTAGGAATTGATTAAAAAAATAACTTTTTGGCTTACCTGCTTATTTTTTTCCATTATAGTTTCAGCTCGTATATTTTCACTTTAAATTATTTCACAAAAAATATATTTATTTTGCAATATTCTATAAACTTGTATCCAACAGGATTGTAACCGTTGCAGAGCTAACAACGAGAACATTTCTAAATTGGACTAGCTGTTGATATTACAGTATAAAAGAGATATTCATCAGGGAATTTATTTAATATAAGTTAAAGGGTGCCAAAAGGTTTAAATACATTATTATCATTGTCTCTACTGTGAAGTTTCAAAATTAGTTTTCACTGAGTCATTTTCCTTCAAAAATCAAAATATGGCTAATTTTTTTAAAGCAATAATAATTTAAATTCTGGAACCAGTTAGCAAAAGTATTAAGACCATTTCATATTTGTAAAATGTATTTCATTCATTTATATAGATAGAGAGTCCCATCACTTTTCTACAGATATTAAAAATTGAATAATTTTCCTGTGTAATTGATATTTTCTTTATATTATTATTTGGACTCTTGGTAATGTGACAGAAAATAAATATAACCGTTATCTTGTTTGGAAGTATAGTCAATAAGCTCCATGATTTAAAATCAATATCTTTCAAATATAACTCTTTACTTTATTAAATGGGCAAGGATCTCCATGTCAGAAAAATGTCTAAATAACTGGAACTCTTCCTCATTGAAGATAACAAAACAATACGTGGGACTCTCTACCTTAATCACGTCCATTTTTAAACTCATACTCGAAACAAATACTGTGTAAAAAAGAATATTTTGAGACACTTTCTTTAGTGAGAAATGCAACTTTTTGGTGTTTGTGTTTTTTTGTAAACCTTTATAAAGTCAGAAATATGTTTCTTTCTCTCTACTGGAAACATTCAGTACTTTTACAGAATTTATGTTTGTACACTTTAAGATATAGGAGAACAGTCTTTACTCTTTGTTGTTTGAAGAAGTTTATCGCAATTTCAAAAATTTCCTGAAAAGGAATAACTATAAGGTTTTTTATCCAGTGAATTCGCCCGTGTAATATTTGTTACATATGTCACTAGTGTAATATACCCTGGGGCGTTTTTGATTGGCTGTGCCAGTCAGAGATCGATTTTGACGTCATAAAATGGACAATGACATGGCGTCATAAATTGTGAATGGCACAATCCGTTTGATTAAGCCCTCTACATTTTGGCTTTAAAACCTGTCAAAATGTAAGTTTTATGAGTTATGTAATAAAAAGGGTCTTAATTATTTTTATGTTTTACTCTGCTGCTTTATGGAGTTTTTTGTTATTTTTTCTCCAGCTTTATCTTACAAAGGTCATATTAATCATGCAATGACCTCAATAAGAAACATCAGATACTGCTCGGTGGTTTTTCACCGGGTACTCCGGTTTTCTCCACCACCAAACATTGCCCATCCATAACTGATCATAGCTGTTAATAGGATGTAAAACACAAACCAAGGTAGATAAATGTAACAGACCAAGTTAAAGGTCTGGTTTACACAGGTTAATGTAATATATAAGTTTCCATGCAGACAGATAATCAATAATATACAGTATTGACTTGGGTGGTCAGGTGGCGCAGTGGATAGTGCACTCCCCTTTCACCAAGGTTGAAAGATATATGGGGTCACCCGCCCCAACCACATGGGTTTCCTCCCACATTAACACCTCCCTGTGTGCAACCATCAAAAGTGGTTGATATAAGTTTATCAATGCTTTACCAATGTGACTGTTTATTCAAAGATATATAAATACTTTCAATGCCTAAACAAGGACAAAAGAAAATTGGGAGAATTACAAAAAGATATTCAAGCATTTCTTTTCCATATTAATGCTGATTTTTTTTCTTAGATTGTACATGCAATATATTGTTGTGTAGTTCATCATGTCACCGATACTTTCAACAAAGAATGAAATATATGCTTTAATTTATATACCTTGCCCCCATCTCCATGAAAAAGAATTATTCAATTATATTTTTGTGTTTTTCTTAACCTTGTTAATTGTTAATTAATGTTCGGAAATGCATCATTGTTTTTCTGTTTCAATAAATTTTATTGATTGATCAAATGGATTGAACAACAGGGATAGACTATATAATTAAGTTCTTTCCTGAAAATTGATATGAACAGTTCAGAGTTTCACAACTAATTAATTATTCCGGTGTTATGAGTCACCTTATATGCTCCTTAATATATCTGAGAAACCTTATATATTTGTCTTTGTTGTGATGTAGAACTTTTAACAGCAAGGAAGCAACTTTAAACATACTTAAAACTAGAAACAATAATAGTTTATATATTATGTAATACAAAATTAGAATTATATTAATGTTGAACCTGGCAGATATGAGTTGGAGATGGTCCAAATATATGTGCTATTACATGGAACATGAAGAAATGTATTACTTCCTAAATAAGTATGTTTACAGTTTCTGTCAGAAATCAAACAGGATCTGCAGAATATAGTACTTTGGTAGAATTGAAAAGAAAACAACATAGTTAGCAAAGGGAGGTAATCTTCATTTTTTGCTTGCCCAGCTGGTCCAAAGGACCATGGTGAGCTTAAGCCATACCGCAGTGTCTGTCGTCCATCTGTCTTGTCAACTTTCCCTTAAAAACGCTACTACACTGTAGTCCTGAATGGCTAAGTAGATTTTGACTAAAGAGGTAGGTGCACTAAGGGCCATTTTTGGCCCCACCTTGGATTTCTATATACCATATATTCTATAATTTTTATATACCATATGAACATTTAACATTTACAAAAAGTGCAGTTTCAAAGAATTCCGACAGCGTTGCCTAGCAACCCACCTATAATTTGCGGTAGGTTTTCGCCCTTTTAGTGAGGTTTGTTCAACATTTTGGAAAGAAAATAGTTTTAAAAGTTATCAATTATAAGTTAATTGATTGCAAACGTGTACAATGAATCGGTTATATCCTACATTCAATATTATATTTTCCCATAGCAACCAACTTCTGACCTTGGCAACCATTTTTTCCCCATACCAATTATGCCTAGTTATAATACAATGGAAACAACAGTGTTGGCTTTTACAAGAAAAAAAATTATTAACAGATTCTAGCATCATACTTTAATATGAAGTTACATCCATTTTTCATTTCATAGCAACGGTACTGCTATCCCAATGTCAACAACAATGTAGGATAGAAATTCACAAAGTTCTAAACTGAGGTTAAAGTAAGCTTAGATATGTATATATGTACCAATACAAATCTTTTTATTTAATTACCTATCAACCTAATTATTGACTTAGCAACCACGAAGGGAGAAATCGGCTTGTTTATATTTCTAAATTAGTGTATCGTCAAAATGTGTTGTTACTTCCTTCCTTAAGACAAATATTTATTTATATCTATTTGGAAATGTGGAAAATATCTGGTTAGTTATCCACTATAAATACTACTTCATAATCAAAGGGCTTATACATACGAAGTTTCAAATCCATGACCTTGAATTGATATTCATAAGGGCCAAGTTGTATCTCAGCTGTACAGATGAGGAGATTTTGAGCAGTTCAATTATTCGATCACTTTCACCTTTATTGACATGTAACTCCGTATTATCTCTTTTCTTCTGTCTTTCCTTCCAGAATTTGGACTGTATTGTGTGCTCGAGTAGGTTATTAGTTCCGACAATAGAGAACAAAAAATCTCAATATATATTATAATAATTTAATCAATATTCCCGTTAACAATCAACCGTAGGATCCAGGTAAATATCTTAACCCTTTCAACACTGTAGACCATAATGGACTCATCCAAATCAATGCATGGTAGAGTTAACTAAAGTTACATAAGGGTGAAAGGGTTAAGGATATAAAAAAAAAAGTGAAATGATAATGAGGAAATAACAAAAAGGCAAATACAAAGTGTCATGTAAATTAAATCTGAAAATCATGTCTGCACATATAATTAAGTTAGTACAGTAGTTTTAACATATATTTCAAAATTAAACTAAATATAAATTCAGTTTGATCATAAATAAAACTACACTTTGTTGTGAAATCAAGTTTCTGTTGAAAACGTTAACCACAATTATAATCTCTAAAAACATTTTCTCAATTGTCATAAATTAAAATACCATAAAAGCAAACCTTCACATAAATTTATAATCAAGTTGATAAATATCCAGACAACGTTACCTCAATTGGGCCATTTACCCCCAATACCAGATTTTACCCTAATTTAGTCTGGAGCATCCCTGGGTCAATAGCACTCAATTTTGAATAAACTGATGTGGCCCCATGAGGGCAGAGGGGTGGGGCCCAATAGGGGAAATAGAGGTAAACCTTTTAAATCCTGCTCCTACCACAGGGATTAAAGGAATTCATCCCAATTTGGTCTGGAGCATCCTTGGGCATAGGACACTCAATTTTGTATAAACAGTGGGTGTGGCCCCCCTGGGGGACAGAGGAGTAGGGCCCAATAGGGTAATTTGAGGTTTAGTTCTTTAAAATCTGTACCATTGGAGGTTGTTATTTTGTAATAAGATCTAGAATAATTTCCCATGGTTGCTTTATTATCCAGGTTAGCGATACAGGCCCTCTGGGCCTCTTGTTCCTATTTACCTTGAACATTCCTCTTTTTAATGCTACCAATGAGTATGGGAATACACCCTCAGCAAAGGGAAGTAACTCTGCAGTGCTGACTGAAAATCAAGATCAGCAATCCAGTATGGTGGAAAAATCAGATGTGAAGTACTAATATAAAAAAATAGTAAATCCGGGTGTAATTATTGACACTGAAGATGGGTCTGAAACAACGTTAGTACTCTATAATGTCTTAAATCCTTTTTCAGTTTTGATCATATGCTTTAAAAAAATCAGCAAGCGTGGCATAATACTTTAAATTAAAAAAAAAAAAAAAGTAAAAATATATACTTATATTACAAACAAAATATAACAAAAAGTAATATATGTAGTAACAGAAATAATGTTCATAATGTTAGCTTTTCTTCTATCTGCATGAGGCATCATCATAATCTTCACAATCTGAAAAAAACCACGTGAATTTCACGTGAAATGTTTTGATATGAATTTCATGTGAGCCAAATTTCACTTGAATTTCATGTGAGTTTCATGTGTATTCACATGAAAATTTTGATGTGAAATTCATGTGAAAAATTCATGTGAAATTCACATGAATCAAATTTCACGTGAATTTCATGTGAATTTCACGTGAGTTTCATGTGAAATGAGATTCACGTGAAATCCACGTGAACAAAATTTGCCTGTGTATATAGAGTCACAATACGGCAGTAACCCTGATAAAATGGTACTAGGTTTGCATAAAGGCATGGTTGAGTAACAAGATGAGCCCGTGATAAAACGTTATTTACAAGGATTCTGGTGAAATTCCGGAGTCCAATACAAACGACGTACAGGTCCGTATCCTTATCATTAATTCGTATTCGGAAATATTGTAATAGAGAAGCGTCATTAGCTAGTATTTCGTCTTTCGAAAAATTGGAAAGTGAATTAGGTAGGGTTACCCTGGTTATCAAGCATGCTTAGTTCTGAATGGTCACCTTGTCGTAATCTGCTAGCCTAGCTATGTTACAGCTATATTTGGACCTAAACTAAAGTGTTCAAAGTAAGTTTACATGATTTTTGGGTTTGGATCAATTTTCGGTAAAAATGCCGCCCCCAATGATGATATTCAGAATCCTTATAAATGACGTTTTATCGCGGGCTCATCTTGTTACTCATCCAAACCTTAAGGCATTTTTACCTACCCCCCCCCCCCCCCCCCAAAAAAAAACGTGTAAAATCACTCTGAACATCTTAGTTTAGGTCCAAATATAGCTGAAACAAATTAGCAGGTCCCCGTGCTCCGACTGAAGGGTGGGCATGGGAATTTAAGAATGGCGCCTTATTTTGAGTTGCCTTGGAAGGGGGATCCTCTTATTTTGGGTCTCTGAACTTTTGAGGTTTCAAATTTTCCGTCTAATTCCGTGGTACTACAAACTTGTTCACCGTTGGTTGTGGTAATATCATTGTTTTATGTCAGCTTGAAAGTTATATTGCACTTATGTGTTAAAAGGTCTTTTTTATGTGGAAAAGATTTTCCATATTTTGTACTAGACATATATAATAATAATAATAATAATATACAACATTTGATATAGCGCGGCCCTAACTAGCTAACATAAGCCTTTCTAAAGCGCTTTACAGTACATAGATATACAATTAATACAATTAGGAAATACATTTTTTGAGGAATTCGCAGGAGCTGCCTTATCAGGCGCTAACTCCTATAGTCCTATGCCACCTGGTTAATATCTCCCTATGTGTGTATGCTTGCGTGTGTGCTGGAGATGTATTGTGTATATACAAGACATAATGGATATAATATAATCTTTTATTTTTGTGAAAACGAATATTCAATTTTTGTTCAATTTTCTGAATTTGCGCTGACTAAAAATAAAAACTCGACAAAACCACGGACTTGGATAACTAATCTAATTCCTTGACAAAACTATGTGTAGGCACGTGCCTACTCGAGCCTAAGGCAGCTACGTTCCTGCCATAAATGTCTGTTTTTATGACACAGTCTATCTTGGGTTCGCGAATATGGTAAATTCGAAGAAGAAAAACATTTTGTTTTGAAGAAGTACTGGATCCCGTATCTGTTTTACAGACAATGACCTGTTGGGAATGGACACTTCTGTTTTCAAAACTGGTGAATAGTAAACAGAACCCTTTCGGCTTATTATCCTACACATGTTCAGAGACATATAAATCTTTTGAGAAAAGATAACAAAATGTTCGCAATGCAAAGTCCAGTTTCCACTTTTACTGTTAACGCATGATAAGTGAGAATGAACGTGCTGATACTTTACTAAATTTTGCCTCGTTATCAGTTTGCACTTGTGTTGAGGTTTGGTACTGTTTTCCTTGTCTATAACATGTCGTTGATATTGGGCCCTTTTTGTCTCCTACACCGACTTTGCTCGGTTGCCTCCGATTTAGTTGCGCCATTTATGTTCTTCTATATTATCATCAATATAATCCGACCGTTTTCCTCACCCATTTAGGTAAACCTGATAGGAGTTGGTTAAAATATAATGATAGATTTTCTTAACGATGAAGAAATCCGGAAAATGTTGTTCCGGTCGAAATTTATTGTTTCAACTGTAGTTTCCTGTCCACATCACAGTTACTTTAGATTTCACCTGCTCATACATATAATGCAAAACAACTGATTTAATACAGCAAACAAGTCAGGTAACGTATGCTAGATGATAAGTCGTTGTGTTTCTATACTCACCGCATCAAAGTATCAGGATACAAATTAAAGTAAAGCGTGAGGTAAAGAACGGATTGCCATGTCGGCAGACAAGCAAACATTTTTGTTTCTAAATTCTAATTTCATACATTGTGACTTTTTGTGTGAAGAAAATGGTCACCTTACGATTTGTCATATTTTGGCAAATGTCACAACACATATCCTTACAATAAGTAACGTTGATTCCGTATATTATTTTTCAACCAAACTGTAAAAGAATATGTTCTTCCAAAAGTAGGTAGAAAGGAGCGTAAAAATGGGGCGGTAAAAATGTCCAGGAAAAAAAAGTACAGTGCCAGTGGCTTTATTATTTAAATTAATAAGTCGATGTGGCTCCTTCAGATGTTAAGGTGGAGATACCACTTTTGAAGGATTCAAGGGAAGGGGTCATGCAATTCATTCCGATAGATTATTCCAGCCTGATATATTTTTTGGAAAGAATGAATATTTGTAAAAATCTTTGTTTGAGGAAATTTGTCTAAATTATATATTAGCATGAGGAAATTTGTCTAAATTTATATTTGCCTCTAGTGACCGTAGCTTTCCGATTGCTTTAGCATGTCATTATAGGAACTTCAATTAACCCCCAGGGATTAATGCAGGAACAGAAAGTTAGTATCCTTTTTGAAATAAGGGAAAAATTTGTGCATGACCCGCCGAAAGGAAGGGTGGCCACATACAGGCCGTAGCCAGGGGGCGAGTATGAGAGGGGGGCATAAATGACATCATTAATTTTTGTTTCTCACTGTTCATTATAGACATGACAAATTGACCACCGGTATTGCATTAGAATAAAGGCTTTTGTGTGACTTTTATGATATTGTATACTGAAAACAGGGCAAGCTGTAACAGTAAACTGTCATAAAATATCAGTTAATTAGTAGTGACAATTAACATGAATACAGGGAAAAGGAAATAAATCATTCAGACGTGGAACTGGTGCAAAATAAAAACAAATCAAGACAGATATTCATATGGTAGTAATTTAGTTACAAGTGGGGGATTTTTAACTGAAATAGGGGAAAATTTTAAAATTCTTCAGAATTTCTCATCTTTAAAAAAAGTACTGAAATATCCTATTCATAGGTACTGAATGAAGCTAATGGGTCTGACCATGCATTTTTCTGGTCCCGATACAATTATAAAGCCATTCAGTGAAATAATTTTGATAAAAATAATACAATTTTAATAATAATATAATTAAATAGAAATTATTGAAAAGCATTTGTATTTTCTTTATACAGCCATTGCAATCAAGAACAAATGCCATAATGCGAAGACTGAATGCCCTTAACCAGAAACAGGCTTTGAAAGTTGTGAAGGAGTTTGATGCCTTTCCAAAAGTCCCAGATGACTACAAGAAAACAACACCGACAGGAGGGGGAGGTATACCTACTATTTGTGGATGTTATGTGCATGTATTTCCTAACTGCAATTTGAACATAGTTAAGATCTTATATTTATCAGATAATTGTTGGATACAATTGATATAATCAAGTAGAATCTTGAACCAAATATGTTTTTGCAGAATTTATTTCATGTTGATACTGTTGGAACAAAAAATTTGCAGATGCAAGATTTTTCGTCTCAAGTTAAAAAATTGATTTACTAATTCTCAGCTTTACGATGAACAGGAAAAACTTTGAACAATTTTAAAATACATTTGTTGCTTTCTCATGACCTATTACTTGAGAACGTAAGGAAATTTAGAACTCAAGGAAATTTCAAAATGCTTGTCTTGGAATTCTTACCTCTGTTAAACATGTAAATTGGGTATGTTTTAATTATGTTTCTGTAATTTCCAGTTTCCATCGTGGTCTTTATCCTCATTGCTATCTTAGTGATGTCAGAAGTGGCCTACTATGCATCCACACAGCTCAAATTTGACTACGAAGTCGATACAGATGCTGACGGGTAATGTCATGTTTTCAGCAAACCATTCTTTTGTGGCAGATTTTAACTGTATGTTGGATTACGGTTGCCTTTTAGCTTCGCACTACAGGGAATTTTCCTTTAGCTCAGTGGTAGAGTGTACGACGAGGAAGTCTGGGATCGCGGGCTTGATCCCTGGTGGAAGCACACTACTTACTTTCCTGTTACAAATCGTGTCTGAGGCTCTCCCTGTAGTGACAGGGAGTTAGAACCTGGGTTGTTGTGGTGTGCGAGGGCGAACACTTTTAAAAAGGGGGGAGTAGTGTGGCAGATTTTAATTGTACATAGGATTACGGTCACCTTCTAGCTTCAAGCTAGAGGGAATACCCTTTAGCTCAGTGGTAGAGCATATGACTAGGAAGTTTTGGGTTGCAGGTTTGATCTCTGGTGAAAGCTCACTACTGACTTGAGTAATATAGTACAAATGCAGTTTCTTCTTGTTACCTTTCAGTATTTTCATATGTTTTGTTACAAGAATGCATCAGAAAAATTCAAAGTATGTCAGTTTGTTACTAGTACACAATGAATGAGTCAAAGATGATGCTACATGGTATGAGATGTATTAAATAATGTTTAACTCGTTCACCCCTGAAATTTCATAATGAACTATTCCAACCTTTGAATTGGAAGAGTTCAAATGTGTCCTCAGGAGTGAATAAGTTTAGATAATGCAGCATGATGTGTATCAAATATTGTTTTACCCCTGCAGTACTCTGGATATAATCTTGTTTGGTCTAGGAATGTGAGCTCTTCCTCCAATCTTTACGGGTTTAAGAAAAAGACTGATTTAGACCGGTTGTACAGAAATGCTTCATTATATTGCCACTATTTACCTTGTTGTTATGAAGCATTTGATGATAGATAGAGAGATAGAAAATTACAAATTTTATAGGAGTTGTTGAAATGAAATAAAAGCATCTTCTGTCCCAGGGAAAATCACACTTTAATCGTAAATAAGCATTTATATATAAGTCCAATTTCCCCCTGGGACCAAGGATAAAGAAAGGGGACATCAAAATATATTTACAGTAAATAAGTTGGGAAATGAAACATGGACAATTAATGTGTAAAAGTCTTGCTGTAAATGCTTACAATATTATTATGCATGATAAAGTATTTTTAAGCCGTTTCTTAATTATTTATTTGAGGAACGTCCCTAACTGACCTTAGCTGTTGATAGGAAGTTACACCCTATGTTTTTAATTAATCTTTTTTTTTTTTTTTTTTCAGAAAACTGAAAATCAACATTGATATGACTGTAGCAATGCCTTGTCAGAGTAAGTCCAAGTTGTTTGATACAATCTGTAAACATGGCAAACACATCACGGCTTTCAATTAATAGACTCTTAAGTTTTTGAAGCCCCAAACTTAGATGTAATTGTTGGATTTGTTCTTTGGATCCTATATTTATATATAAATTCACAATATTATTTTGCAAGAAAGATAATCTCAGGCTAGTTGACATGATGACAAAATGTCTGTAAGTATTTAATATGTCCATTTTCAATAGATTTCCATCTACCCTCCCTTTTTGAAGATTTTTTTTTTCTTTCTCCACCATACTATATATTTTCATATGAGATTTATGAAACGAGTCTAAGAATTTTTAAATTAAGCGAGCCTCTGGCGAGCTAAAACGAAAAATTTGTGACGAGTTTCATAGATTTCATATAAAATGAAAACGAGTGTAATATCCTTTTTATCATGTGATCAGGATTTGTGGCATTTACTCGTGTAAAACAACAATTTTCATGCAACCTTGAAATGTAAAAAGCCGTCATTTTGGCTCCAGTGCGTAAGTCTGTGGCGTCATGTACTTGTCCTAGGCGTGACGTCACAATTGGAACTTACATTCAATCACAGGGCTGATAGGTCATATTGCATGGGTTAATACGCAAAGAATATGACATGGGTATATTCACTGGATAACACAGTACATTATGTGATAAATATGTGTATGTTTGTATATTTATAAAGAAATTATATTTACTAGCCCACCTTCATCAGATAGTGGGCTATTCAGATCAACTTCTGTCTGCAGCCCTGAAACAATTCTTGTAATCAATATTTACCATGAACTATTATGCAAACTTTATGTGATCGTTTCCTTTGTACTTATATTAGTTGTGCATGGTTCATTTTGAGACCAATGGGAAAAGCAAGATGGCTGTATGCCAATCCATTAGACGGATATCTTTGATTTTGACATTTAAAGTTTGTTATTGCTATTTCTCAAGAAGTATTTGGCAGATTATTCTCAAATTTCATGCGTAGGTTTCCATTGGTCTGTTTAATATTACAAGAGCTGTAAATTATAAACCATTGAAGTATCTTGATAAAACATGGCGCATACCTGTATCAGCCAATCAAGGAATCAAAAGTTTGAAGTGCTGTGCATGTAATGTAGTTCAAAGGTCAAACAGGTACAAAACATATACATATATTGGCTTATAAGAGGACACACATGCTTTGTACAAAAAAATAAAATTTCTAGTTTTCATATGTATTATGTACATACATGATTGAGTGGGACAACTGGTTCGCCCAATGTCAGTATAATGTGAGCGGGTGGGGTGTCATGCTGGGTGTCTTTGACAGTATGTTTCAGTAAGATAGCTCTATAAAGTTGGTATCAGTTCCGTGCTATCACAAGGAGACAAACACGAACATATCGCAGCCTCCCGAAACACACACGCTAACACTACACGCATGTATCTTGCACACAGGGGAGGCCGTCCTTAAATGACTAGTTGTTGATAGGACGTTAAACAATACTAAACCAAACATAACTTCATTTGATTTTTTTTCTAAAATCTCTGCCAAAAGACAAATGTCCGTCTTTTTACTATATGGTGGTTGCTGCTATGAAATGTTTGTCTTGCAGTGATTGGAGCGGATGTGGTTGACATGACCGGACAAGACACCAACATGTTTGGACAGTTGACCTTAGACAAGGCCATCTTTGAACTGACCCCACGACAACGTCAATACCAGGATGTGGTGCAGGAGATTAATGCCTACCTGAGGGAGGAATATCATGCTATACAAGAGCTTCTGTGGATGTCTGGCATCTCGGCTGTCTACAAACAGGGCATGCCACCGAGGTAAGTTGCGAACCTCTGGAGTATCCAGGATGTGATCCATGAATACCAGCTATAGTGATATTGTATCTGTATAGGTA
This sequence comes from Mizuhopecten yessoensis, assembly GCF_002113885.1. Classification (NCBI taxonomy): domain Eukaryota; kingdom Metazoa; phylum Mollusca; class Bivalvia; order Pectinida; family Pectinidae; genus Mizuhopecten; species Mizuhopecten yessoensis. Next base: position 232,550 of record NW_018407420.1, on the reverse strand, counting down.
TTTTCTGTTAAATGTGTCTTCTTCACCATTAGGCTACTGTAAAGTATACATTATAAACACATTTGTCATGAAGTGACAGTTGAGCTTATGGTATGGTGTGTTGTCCATCGTCCATCCATCATCTGTCAGGTCTTTCTTTTCTTTGAATGACTTCTTCTTAAGAACTGGAGGACCTAGGGCCATGCTATTTGGCCACAATGTACCTGGGACAAAGTGCTATAAATTTAATTGAAATAAATGACCTTGACTAACTTTCAAGGTCACAGGGGTAAAATATGTCAAAACCTTTAAAACAACTTCTTATGAATAACCAGGAGGCCTAGAGCAATGCTACTTGGCCAGTCAGTACATGGCATGAAGTGCTATACAGTTTCCTCAAATAAATTACCTTGACCTACTTTCAAGGTCACAGGGGTTAAATATGTAAAAACCTTTAAGCAACTTCTTCTGAATAACCAGGAGGCCCAGAGCAATGATACTTGGTCAGTAGGTACCTGAGACAGAGTGCTACAAAGTTTCCCCAAATAAATGACCTTGACCTACTTTTAAATATCATTAAACAACTTCTTCTGTGATACCAGGAGGCCCTGGGTGATGATATTTGACCAGTAGCATGCTGGGATAGAGCAGCATAAAGTTTCATTTAGTCTCAAACATTCTTAAGCCAAGGAGACTCAATATATGGAAATATTTACAAAAGTACTTTTATTGAGTTTATTTTCCCATAATTGTTCAATAATCCAGGTGAGCAATACAGGTCCTCTGGGCCTCTTATTTACATTTCCTGAGATACATATTTTGTTTTAATTCTTCGAAAGGAAAGCTGAGCAAATTAAAGTACATGTATGTATAGTGGATATCATTCGTTGCACCTTGTGTGAATTAACATTTTTGCTAACATTTTGTTGGAAGAACAATTGCAGAAAATAAGTACAGTAAAACCATGTTATACTGCCACCATTTGTTCAGAGAATTTTTGACATTATAAGATGTTTGGTGATAAATTGAGGGAAATGTATAAAGTTTTTCTTAAAAAGGGACATTAAATATGTTGACGATAAACGAGGTGGCAAATGAAACAAGGGGCATTATATCGAGGTTTTAATGTACATATCACACGAGGAGCACTATATCGAGGTTTTACTGTACATATCAAATAAGGGGCAATATATCAAGGTTTTACTGTATATATCACACGAGGGGCATTATATCGAGGTTTTACTGTACATATCAAATAAGGGGCAATATATCAAGGTTTTACTGTATATATCACACGAGGGGCATTATATCGAGGTTTTACTGTATACATCACACGAGGGGCATTATATCGAGGTTTTACTGTATACATCACACGAGGGGCATTATATCGAGGTTTTACTGTACATATCACACGTGGGGCACTATATCGAGGTTTTACTGTACATATCAAATAAGGGGCATTATATCGAGGTTTTACTGTATATATCACACGAGGGGCACTATATGGAGGTTTTACTGTATATATCACACGAGGGGCATTATATCGAGGTTTTACTGTATATATCACACGAGGGGCATTATATTGAGGTTTTACTGTATATATCACACGAGGGGCATTATATCGCGGTTTTACTGTATATATCACACGAGGGGCATTATATCGAGGTTTTACTGTACATATCAAATAAGGGACATTATATCGAGGTTTTACTGTATATATCACACGAGGGGCATTATATCGAGGTTTTGCTTTATATATCACACGAGGGGCACTATACCGAGGTTTTACTGTACATATCAAATAAGGGGCATTATATCGAGGTTTTACTGTATATATCACACGAGGGGCATTATATCGAGGTTTTACTGTATATATCACACGAGGGGCATTATATTGAGGTTTTGCTTTATATATCACACGAGGGGCATTATATAGAAGTTTTACTGTATATATCACACGAGGGGCATTATATTGAGGTTTTGCTTTATATATCACACGAGGGGCATTATATAGAAGTTTTACTGTATATATCACACGAGGGGCATTATATTGAGGTTTTGCTTTATATATCACACGAGGGGCATTATATAGAAGTTTTACTGTATATATCACACGAGGGGCATTATATTGAGGTTTTGCTTTATATATCACACGAGGGGCATTATATAGAAGTTTTACTGTATATATCACACGAGGGGCACTATATCGAGGTTTTACTGTATATATTACACGAGGGCATTATATCGAGGTTTTACTGTACATATAACACGAGGGGCACTATATCGAGGTTTTACTGTATATATCACACGAGGGGCATTATATCGAGATTTTACTGTACATATCACACGAGGGGCATTATATAGAAGTTTTACTGTATATGCGAAAATCATGTGATTTTCTGTAACAAACTGTTACACTGCTTGCATGATTTTGCCAGTTAGTGTTGTGATGAAAAAAGTTGCTGTATCGTTTTCAGGGATGACAACCCAGTGGGTCAACCGGATGCCTGCCGAGTTCATGGATCCTTGGAGGTCAACAAAGTGGCTGGAAATTTTCACATTACAGCAGGAAAGTAAGAACAGCGAGTCCTCACCAAATTTTATATTTAAAGTTAATGATGTAGTAGTCTCCGCGACACTTTACCTTGTCAAAAGTCCTCGCAGCTCTATGTAAACATTTCATCCTGATTTCGCTCCGTTCACCATCCAAATTTAATTTAAATGGTAAATTCTGGGACTGATCGGTAAACCAAGATAGGTGACAGGTGTCCATCTTGAAATTTGAGCTTTTAAATTTCACATAAAGTTATATATATAATTATAGTGTTGCCCATTCTTTTATAGATTTTCAGCAAACTTAATACAAAGGGGGCATTCATGTCTTTTGTAGACATTTTCTAGTTTACTGGAAGCATAATGTTTAATATTTTCTATTTTTAAGTGTTTTTTAAAATTTATTTTGCTGAATACATGAAATATTAACTGTATTGTATGTTTGTATGACCAAGCTGATAAGTCAACATCACATGTGTTTGTGGCACGGTGTTCGATACAGGGTAGCAATATTAATATCACTTGTACATGTCTGTCAAATGGTGATTGCATTGGTGTCCACAATTTGTTGGTGATAGATATGCATGTATTATATTTGAGTCTTTAAAAAATGTTTAAGCTCACAAGTATTGAAAAGACCTGGCCAGCATTTCCTGTAAATTGCCGTAAAATGTCTTGGTTTCCTTTCCTTCAGATTCAAATATTAATGTCAATTTTAAATTATTCTCGGACCAATTTCATAAATCTTTAGATATTGTAATGGCTAAAAATAGGTGAGGAAATGCTTTTTCAATGGATTTCTTTTTCTTTTAATTATAATCTTGCCGTAAAACTGATTTTGAAAATCCGTTATATGTATGATAACACATTTTTATGAAATTGAGCCTTGAATGCACATAGGTTTGCATGCCATGGTGGAGGTATATTCTAATCAAATATGTTTTGAGAGGCCATCCTCACTGCTGTTAACTCATTCACCCCTGAAATTTCTTCATGAACTATTCCAACCTTTGAATTGTAAGAGTTCAAATGTGTCTTCAGGGTGAATGAGTTAACTAATTAAAACTCACATCTTCCATTGTGACTTCATAGTTCATGGCAGTTGTTTCACTGGTCAGAAACAGGAATAATGTATTCCCAAGATAAACATGTCGTTTTCAACATTAAACACCTGTATATTCCGGGAGAAAAGGGTCTCTAAACTTCTGATGGTTGATTATCACAATCGAACTCTTGTTACATACTTGCCATCTTTTTGAAATTTCCAGGGGGGAGATTCTGCATGCTCAAATTTAAAACGTAGATAAAATGTGTGCATACACCCCCTAGAGACAAAATAACCCTTTCAACTGACATATTTTGAGTTATTCTCTCAGATGAAATCATTAGATCTAATGATTTCATCTGAGAGAATAACCCTTTCAACTGACATATTTTGAGTTATTCTCTCAGATGAAATCATTAGATTTTACAATATAGGCACTGTTAAGCAAATTCACTCTTTGAAAACACTAAATGTAAGGGTCCAAAATCAGGAATCTCCCTCCTAAATAGGGAGGGTTGGCAATTATATTGTTAGTAAATTTTCAAACTGTAAAAAAAACACTTGATAAATTTTCAAATTGTAAAAAACAGTTGGTAAACCTCATGTACGAATTAACTAACTGGAGTTAAACATGCTCACCAACCATCACTCAATAGGGAACCTGTATTTACAGTGCCGGTATGTAAAATTTTAAGAAATTATGATATTTACCAGTGTTTTGTATAGGAAGATAGTCTCTCAAGACCTGTTTTACCGCAAAATGCATTGTATGTAATTTATACTTATGCTGTGCATGGGTTGGTGATGTTTAATGACCTTTTGACCTCCAGGTCGGTGCCGATGATACCACGAGGACATGCTCACATATCCATGATGATTAAGAACTCTGGTAAGGGGCCGAAGAGGGTAGATTGAGGCCCACAGCTGGCTATTATCCAAGTAATATCTGCATGGAATGGTGTGGTTGTTTGGTTCACGGGGCAACATTGTATTTAAATAATAAAAGATTATGTCAAGTCTAACCCTTTCACTCCTATGTAACTTTAGTAGACTCTACCATGCATTGATATGGTTGAGTCCATTATGGTCTACAGTGGTAAAAGGGTTAATTTACAGCTTTACACTATATAATGATACATTTTTTTGTGACCCAGTGTGTAGTTAAGGCTTCTGACCGGTCGTCTGTGATCACTCAGTCATCCACCACTGGGTCGCGGGATCGAGGCCTATTTGGGGCAGTCTCCAGGTACTGGCCACAGGTCGGAGGTTTTTCTCCAGGCAATCTGGTTTTCCTTCACCACCAAAACCTGGCACATCCTTAAATGCATTAGCATAGCTGTTAACCCTTCAACCCCATGTAACTTTAGTAGACTCTACCATGCATTGATCTGGATGAGTCCATTATGGTCTACAGTGGTGAAAGGATTAATAGGATGTAAAACACAAAGAACCAAATCTGTAAGACAAATGCAGAATTTAGTATACAGAGGAGGTTAATTAGTCCAACAAGTTTCTGTTTTCTTTTTAACATTTCTTGAATATCTACCATGTTGTATGGTCTACTACAAGATTAGCTCGCATAGAATACATCTTGCTTATTGCAAGACAGGCTCACATTGAAAACACGAAACATTTTTCTTCCTACTTGACTGACTCACCTTGAAGAAATGTACCTTATAAACGTAATGCATATACCATAGTGTCTGGCTTACAACAATACTGGGCCCCTTTCGCGTTGAAATGGTTGAACCTAGAGAGAAAACGACAGGCACAGATCTGAACCGAGGCTGACCTCAGGAATATTCGGCACGTGTACATCGAGGGGTCCAGACGTGCCTGACCGAAACTAAAATGCTGACTATTGCTAATTTTTTTTCTTTTATATAAAACAAGGTCAAGCCACATGTTCATTTTAAGATATGTTATATAATTTAGTGGATGCGTGAAGAAGGACATTTTATTCTTGATATATTGTTATTAGTTCTCCGAAACTGCATTTTTTAGCTCCGCCTATAGTTCGGTCCAAGTGTGATAGTTTATTGTGGAATATTTCTGCATCACCTGATCCGTTTCAACCGGGATACACGAATGTAACCCAGGCTTACCTTCCAGTAGGTACATTGTATGTCGATATCGTAAGCTACTTGAACAGGGACTAACAAATTTCCTCTGTGTATGATTAAATTACATGAGATAAAAAAAATGTCAAGAAGCACATCAAATTATTTCATTTGTTATCAGACGTGTTTCTTACAGCTATGATTGAAATCAATTGTATAGTGTGAAGCTGTTCAGGACTGATCTTGACGACCTTTGACCTTTTATAAGTTACCATAGTTACATACTGTTATCTCTCTGTCCAGAAACATCCCCCACATGGGGCGGCACACCCACGTAGCAGCCTTTGTTGAAAATGCAGGTAAGTTTTACTTCTTGGAATGTGAGTTGAAAAAAAAGTAAATAAAGCAAGCAAACTTACTCTTTAGTATTTGAGTAAAAAAAGTGAAAAAATCATGCACACTTCCACTATTTGAGTGAAGAAAACTGAAAAAATTTAGCTTTTGAGCATGTGATTAAAGAAACGTCAAGAAAGCAGGTAAGCTTTTTATGAGCATGTGGGTAAAGGAATGAAAAGATAGCAAGTAAGCTTTCATCTTGGTATATATATTAGTATAGGAAAAGGAGAAAAACAGGTAAGCTATTAACTTTTGAGTAAGTGAGTTATGAAAAGGTAAGCTTACATCTTGGTATATATATTAGTATAGGAAAAGAAGAAAAAAAGGGAAGCTATTAATTTTTGAGTAAGAGAGTTAAGAATAGGTAAGCTTACTTCCTAGATTTTTAGTGAAGAAAAGGCCAAAATGCTGGTAGGCAAACAAAAAGGTAAGCTGACTTCTTAGTGTTTGAGTAAAGAAAAGAAAAAAGCAGGTAAACAAAGGAAAAATAAGGTAAGCTTACTTCGTAGTATTTTAGTAAAGAAAAGAAAAAAACAGGTAGGCAAAGAAAAAAAAGTCAGCTTATGGGCACTTCTTGTTTGACAAAGATAAGAATAGAAGCAGGTAAGTTTACTTCTTAGTATTTGAGTAAAGAAAACAGGTAAGCTTACAAAGTCTTATGAATTGATAGAAAACAGAACACTTGCTAAAAGTAAGTGTGTAAGTAAAGAGGAGTATAAGATATAGGTTATCAGTTGTCTCACTGCTGTGGAGAGGAGAGAAATACAGGTTAGTTTTAGTACCAGAATTAATTGTACTTGTACCACATTGAAAAGTTCACACGTACTCCTACCTCTGAAATAATAGTAACAGATGTAAGCTTTCTCCCACACTTAAATGTGCATTTCCTCTGCTCGAGAAAAGATAAATCTGTCCTTACCAAGCTTGACACATGCTATTGTTCTGAAAAAAGACACTTTCGTGTCATGATTTTATGCAGCGTAACTTTTTACCGCTGTCGTGTAGCTGTGTAGGACAACGGATGTTTAGTCCTGTTTCGTGTTTATGCTTCCACTGATTTTAGTGGATTTGTGGGTAAAAATAAGCTTGTTCCATGTTTATTACCTACGGTAATTTATTCTGTGGTTTACACTTGTTGTTGTCTGCATTGCAAACCATCTAGCTCCAAATATATTTCTGAACAAATGTTTCGCCTTATGCAATGGTTTGGTTTCACACCAATCAAAAAAATCATTGTTATAAACAACTATGTTAAGCTAAATCAAAGTAGTTGTTATTTACTCATCTTTTATCAGGATATTTCATAGAAAAAACTACATTCAGGAGATGATGCAACACTTTAAGAATGTTATTAGTTGATCCACTGAAATTAGTCGAAATGTAAACAGGAAACGGTATGAAACAGCTGTTACTGTACACAGATACACGACCAGGGTAACTTTGTCAACTTTGTTACACATTTCTTGTGACTTTCATTATGGCGCAATTTTAAACTCTTCCAATTCAAAGGTTGGAATAGTTCATTATGACATTTCAGGGGGTGAATGAGTTAAATGAGTATTATTGTTTTCAGTTCTGTAATAACTATTTTAGTTCTAAAATATTGATCTTGTTATGAGCAGTTCTGATATTTTCTCGAGATGCTTTAGCACCAACAAGTATTTTTATCTCTAATGTTCTTTTTCAAATTGAACTTAAAATCTATAGCCAGAAATATTAAATTTATGACTAAAAATGATTTATGACTAAAAATGTTATTATTTCGACAGTTCTGTTATGTTATCTCACTACTGTGATGGTCTACTTGAACTTTTGTTTTTGTTTTGTTCATAGATTACAACTTCTCTCACAGAATTGACCATTTCTCATTTGGTGAACCTGTCAATGGAGTGATCAACCCCCTGGACGGAGAGGAGAATGTTACCCCAGACAGTAAGTCATGTCATGTAAAGGCTAAGTTTGTTTTGAACACAAAATTTCAAAACTTTCGAAAATGCTGTTTCCTTTCGTCAAGCAAAGAGTGTCAATGACCGGTGTCTCGACTCTAAACCGCTGAAAACAACTCACTAAGCCACAGAAGGCCAAATCAGTTAAGTCAGCTGTCAAAAATGATAGACATATTGCCCAATTGCACTCTAATACAGCAGGTAGTCAGGGGGACGGGTAGCATGTTTATCCGTTCAGCCCCTTATTGGATGTAAAAATGGGGTCATGAATATGACTAAGCTGGTAACCCCTATCGTTTTTGTTCATCGAACATGTTACCCGTCCACCTTGGTGTGCTATATTATTCAAAGCTTATGTTAACTTCTCATTATCCCCCGCTTTCACCGAAACGGGGAGATATTAATTTGGGTTTGTCCGTCTGTCTGTCTCTGTCTGTCACCCTCGTATCCATGCAATAACTACAACAAATGTTAACCAATTTTCTTCAAACTTGGTCACAGGGTTAAATGCCTTAAGGACTCGGCCAAATTCGATGACCACTTTCAGGGGACCCCATTTGTCGGAGTAATGGTCACTTGAATAATGAAAAAACATCATTATCTGCCGCGCTTTGTTTCTGTGCAATAACTACAACAAATTTTAACCATTTTTTTTCAAACTTGGTACCAGGGTTAAAAGCCTTAAGGGCTTGGCCAAGTATGATGACCACTTTCAGCGGACCCCATTTTGTGGAGTTATGGCCCTTTGAATAACGAAAAACGACATTATCTTCCGTTTCTGTTCCTTAACTTCCTGTTTTGTACGTTAACTTCCTGTTTTATATGTTAACTTCCTACTTTAAATGTTACCTTCCTGTTTTGTACGTTACCTTCCTGTTTTGTATGTTAACTTTCTGTTTTGTACGTTAACTTCCTGTTTTGTATGTTAACTTCCTATTTTAAATGTTACCTTCCTGTTTTTTATGTTAACTTTCTGTTTTGTACTTTAACTTCCTGTTCTATATGTTAACTTCCTGATTTTGTACATTAACTTCCTGTTTTATATGTTCACTTCCTATTTTAAATGTTACCTTCCTGTTTTGTATGTTAACTTTCTTTTTTATATGTTAACTTCCTGTTCTATATGTTAACTTCCTGTTTTGTATGTTAACTTTCTGTTTTCTTTCAGACTTCTATATGTACCAGTACTTTATGCAGATAGTGCCGACAGAAGTTAGAACATACGCGGCCAATGTTGACACCTACCAGTATGCCGTTTCACATCGGGTAAGTAAAACTGTGTACTGGGAATATTTCGATTTGATGCAGTGCACTTTTTTTCATACAGTAAATAGGGCAAAATTTATCATAACAGCAAATATTAGTACACAAAGTACCATTGATGTCAAGCTACCACAATTGGTATGCTGTCCCGATAGATACACAGTCAGAAAATGTTTTGAAAAGTACTTTAAAATCAAATTGGTGTAGTTTCCTCCTATGGCATAGCAATAGAAATAATAATCAGCATTTCCATGAAATAGTGTTGTTTTCAGCGACATTTTAAGAGTATAACATGACTTTAGGGTAAACTCGTCAGAAAACCAGAAAAAATGACATGTCGAATAAATTTTTGAGGGTTTTGAGGATTATTTATAAGCATGTTTAGATGTTGATTTCTGGTCATTATAATCAGATAATATGAAAGTGTATATACACAATTGTAGTTCAGTATGTTATTCATAAAGCAATACATTTTGTTGTAATCTGCACATCAATTAGGAGAAATAAAAACAAGTTTATAACCTGTGATGGGGTGTACCAATTTGGGTTACTCATCATGGCCAAAAAACAGACAAAATCTCACTGCAAGTTTGGCGTTCTATTTTTAAAACATATTACTTAGAATCAAAACTTTTCCTGAAAATGAACCATCATAGATAGTCTTTGACAAGAATCAAGAAAAATTCTAGATCAGAGATCTGGATTTTTAAATATCACGAAAAAAATGTCAAAATTAATATTGTACCTATTGTGGTAGCGTGACTTTTAATGTAAAGGGTGAAATTAACACTTGATGAATATTGAATTTTCTGGTGAAGAGAGGAAATTTGACTAGACAAAAGTTTCCTGTTGTACAGTATGTCGAAGGTTACCGTGATTCTCACTAAGTTAGTAACTTAATTGTCAATGGATATCAGTACAGAATTTATCCTGCAATAAGCCCAGACGGCTCAAAATAATTTAATATTGGGCTTTTTACTATACAGTGAAATAGCAATTGTTGGTATATAGTATTTCTACTGAACTGTAATAGATATGGGTGGAGGTGGGCTTTTTATTATACAGTGAAATAGCAATTGTTGGTATGTTGTATTTCTACTGAACTGTAATAGATATGGGTGGGCTTATTGCTGGATAGATACGGTACTAGTTTGGTTCATTATCAATCTGAATTTATCCTTAAGTGTTACTTTTTCGTTGTGGTCGCAAAACATAATCGTGTTGGTGTCACTATCAAAGTGTTTAGTTCACACTTTTTCTGTTACTTATGTCTAGAATCGAAGCATTAACCATTCCTCAGGGAGCCATGGAGTGCCAGGGATATTCGTGAAGTATGATCTCAACTCTCTGAAAATTCGTGTACGAGAAGTTCACCGACCATTTGGACAGTTTCTCATACGATTAATTGGTATTGTTGGAGGAATATTTTCTGTATCAGGTGAGTTCATTCTGTATGGAAGAATAATTTTCTTAAACATGTCGGACATATTACATAATACATAGTTAGTTTATTGCAGTTTCCCTTTTGTAAGTCCATAGTTGTTTGGAATGGCCCGATCTTTTCAGATGAACTCCATCTTTTTGCTGTTGTTAATGTTTGTGTCATAATAATAATAATAATTTTAGGATTTTATATACCGCTTTGTCACAACATAATTCATAGGTCGTCTCAAAGTGGTTCACAAATTATTATCCGTGATCATCTGCATGTCTGTATGTTAGTAGTGTATACCGGTAAATGTTCACTGCAGTTTAATTTTCACCCTTTTTTCGCCTGCCGTAACGAAATTTATCATGAGAGCGAACACTAGTAAACAATGCATATTAATAATAAGTGTAGTGCGAAATTAATACTAGGTGCTTATGGATTATTCTGGTGAAGCACAGGCACTAGCCTCGTCTGTCAATACACCTATAATATATAGGTAAATTGACAGACGAGGCACTATTATAGGTATATTGACACAAGATGAGGCTAGTGCCTGTGGGTGAAGGGCAAAAGTTTGACTGGGTGCAAATTTCCCGAAATGCAGTAGTTCTTTACCATACATCTTTGTTGAATAATAAAGGTACGTGTATTACAAAATGTTCTCATTGATTAGCTGGATCGTATGTTTGTGTATTTTCAGGTATAATGCACTCCCTGGCTGGTTTTGTAACAGATCTGATATGCTGCAAATTCAAACTAGGACAATACAAGAAGGAAAACTTCAGCGATATCGCCGATTCTAGTTCTATTACGGACAATTTTCCCACGGAAAACATCCCTGGAGTTAATTTATTGGCAACAGACAGCTGATAATAGCGATTATTAATAAGTTCTATTTTTTATTATTTAAGTACAAACAAGGTTTTTACTGTTAATGAAAATTAAGAAATATTTGGAGAAAAAAAAATTGTGAGTACTTGCAGTACCTACAGCCATTCCTAACAAGTGATATTTGCTAGAATTTTAATTTGCTAAACATGTATTTTCAATCAGGTAATATACACTGAATCTTTAAGATAGCCTTCCAATATTTTTCTTAGTATGTTGGGGTAAGGGGATGGAGCTTAGAAGACCAAACAGAAATGCTTTTAGTTGCAGGGAAGGGGGGGGGGGGGGAAGGTTAGAAGACCAAACGTAGATGTTAAAAAAGTTTGTTTACAACAATTATGAAACAAGTTATTCAACTTACATATATATATCAGTATTTTTGGCCCAGATGTTAGCACACCGGGGGTCTTAATGTGGGAGGAAACTGGAGGACCTGGAAAAACCCCACATAGTCAAGAAGGTGACCCCATACCTTTTTATGTACAACCGGGGATTCAAACCCCAGCCGCCTTGGTGAAAGGCTAGGACGTGAAATGAGTTGCACTATCCACTGTGCCACCCAACCACTCATAGGGTGTAAATACTTTTATTATCAGTGTGAAGTTACTGTAACGGTTACATTATATCTCACATGCATTGTGTTTAGAACATAAATCTCCCACCGAACAGCAGTCACAAAGGGTGTAGATTACTAGGATTTATCCTTTGTAGACTTGGTTGTAATTTTTGGCCCAAAATGACTAAAATCCTTGATGGACTTTAAAGTAATATCAAACAAACCGTGATTCTGAAATTCTACACCCTTTGGTAGAACTCTATATTTAATTTTTGGGGGAAACTTGTTAGTTGATTCCACAAACCTCGGTATGACACTGAATTATATATACACCCTCAGATTTTTATATGCGAAAACAGAAAACTTGTTAGTTTATATTACTACCTGGTAATGTCCTTATAAAACTTATTGACTCATGCTTGCCAACTTTTTCATGGGTGAGATTACACATTATGAGAACTAGAAACATGAATGTGTATACTGGTATGTACACCCTAGGGAAAAAATAACACTTTTTAATGACATCTTTTGAGCTGTTTCAGATGAAATCATCAGATCTTGAAAAATGGAAATAGTTAAGCAAACTCACTGGTCAAAAATATTCAATTTTAGGGTCCGAAATTGGGAGTCTCCCTCCAAAATAGGCAGAGTTGGAAAGTATGTTGAATATACAGTACAGTGGATACAGCCCTGCAGGTGCAGTAGTGACCTTGTGAATTCACCCTTGTTTGAAAAAAAATGTTATTTTTTCCTCCCCATTACAATAGTTTTCAATATTTAGGTAATAACACCTTTTGTTCAGAAAAGGAAATTTTACGGTATAATGATGTGCAGGTAAATGAGTTCCCACTCTTCAAAGGAAGTCCTATCATGATTTATTTGTATGCCTGGGATGTATGGGTTAATATTAATATTTGTTCATTTCGAATAAACTTTTTTTTTAGTATTTTGGTAAAATGATTATTTTTGAATACTACTGCTGTGGGTTTCAGATCTGATGAGAGAGGTTTAACAGTCTGTCATATTTTATCAATTTGAACATTATATATGCGTGTATAATGAAACTTCACTTTATTGATGCAATACTTAAAGGACATCCTTCAATATCAGACGTGATTTTATAGCTAGTTAAATGTGTATATAGGGTTTAACGGCTTATTAACAGCTAACGTCAATCTTATGGACAGATTTGTCTGTTTTGAATTCTGGCTTTTTTCGATGTACTGTACTATCTCAACAAATAATCTGGATATCCAGTCCCTATTAACTCATTCACTCCTGAAGACACATTTGAACTCTTCCAATACCAAGGTTGGAATAGTTCATTATGAAATTCCAGGGGTGAATGAGTTAAGGATCCCTGTACCACTGCAATTTTTTTAAACTTTGAATTGGAAACTTTTTTTCAATGGCATAACTATAGATTTGTTAATTATTTATGAAAAGAAAATCATACTTGCATTACTTTCATGAAAAAATAACAAGATGAAATAAACAAAAGAAAAATCAACAACAATGTTTCCATTTTAAAGTATCAGCAGGGTCAGACCAGGATTTGAACCCTGGGCCTCTGAGCCATTATAAGTTGGCTCTAACCAAATGAGCTATCTTATTAATGGTAGTATACCATGGCCCTATCACACTACAGAATATGTCCAAAACAAATTAATGGGAAGTAACTGTATATATAAGGAAAACTAATCTCTGTGGAATTTATAATAATAATATTATATACAACATTTGATATAGCCCCCTATCTAGCTAGAATAAGCTACTCTGAAGCGCTTTACAGGACATAGATATACAATTAATACAATTAACATATACATTAATCAATACAGTTTTGAGGAATTCGCAGGAGCTGCCTTATCAGGCGCTAACTACTAGACATATGCCACCTGGCTAATATCTCCCTATGTGTGTATGCCTGCCTGTGTGCTGGAGATGTATTGTATTGTGTGGATGAATTCTTCTTGTTTTCTTGTAGCAGGGGACAGGATCCTTAAATTGTGTGAAGTCAGGTTTCATTGTGTTCCATAACTGTTTTATTTTCTGTAAAGAGAAGTGAATGTTGATTCCTGGTGTATCTATGATAATGTTGTGAGATGACACATCAAAAATTCCATCAGAAGAGGTCTATAATTCTAATCAAGTTTACACGATTATGGAAAAAGGTAAGTCTCAAATTATTCTGTAGAGGAGAAACTTTTGTAGTTTAAGAGGAGAATGTCGTTTTCAAAATACTTTTTCTCTCCATATTCGACCGTGTTTTAGATATGTATGTCACGTGATAGAGGGGGTATATGTACTTACGGTAAACAGCGATAACACAGGGCCGTTTCGTTTAAACGGTTAAACTGGTCCGACCACAGTTGTTCGTTTATTAAATAAGGTCGGGCCTAGTAATCTGATGCTGCTTTCAGGCGAGCCTTGATAAAGCCTTGCAAGGCCTGCATAAATATTTGTAGGTCCGCCAGGATTTATACCCGAAATTGTTACATTTAAAAACGGACAAACCTGTTGTTCTGCATAAACGAACAGGCCCCTGGTGTGTAGTTTCTGACAGCATATCGGACAATCAAGTACTGGTCAGTAGATATCCTTTTCATAGAGGATGTGAAATTTCAGTCATTTTCATAAAGATTTACCAATCTTAAACTGCGACAACCTTGGTTTACTATTAATTGATTTTACTAGAAGTATACATGCCCCTCTTAATGCACCATGTGATCACCAAATCATGTGACTTTCCTTCCGGAAATTGGTATTTCAGAATTGGTTTTATTCATTTGTTTTCTCTCAAGAGTAGTATGACAAACTTTGTTATGCTTTATATTAATGCTAAGTTTTGAGCGTCCAATAAGGTAAATAGTGATCTGAGTTGGTAGTGTTGGAGTCACCCTGACCAACTTGATAGGTCAGGGTGTCACTAAATCATAACCCCATTTACACAATATATACTATTTTTTTAGTCATTATGCACAATTCATGTATGATTGTAATACAGCGTAATTGATATGTGAATTTATGGTAAGATTGACCAAATATCAATGGATATGTATGCATGTATATCTTGAAAAATATTTGAGACATTTTTTACAATTTTATGTTTGTTTTCTATAAGTTGAATGTTAAGTTTGATTCTGTTTGTAGTATACCAGATGTAGGGCTGGTCGGTACTGTTGTATCAGAGTTTATTGGTTTGCACTTGATTAAAGTGAATCATTCTAAAACCAATTCTACGCCCTACTTTTCAGAATAGAGAGGTTTCAGAAAAAAGTAGCTTCAATAAACAGATTAACGATTCAACCACTTGGCCACTGCAGCCCGCACTTACAGATAAATGTACAATGGGGATTTAATGTGATTTGAATAACATGAATTTGGGGATTGGTGTAGTCTAGGGTTCCCATGCGAAATGTGATGCATTTGATGAAGCAAAGTACATGTATGTATTGATGATGCAATGTATCTTAAATTACTAAGTATTACCAGTTAATTTTCAATATGTAATATTATTTTTTTATGTATTTTAGTTTTATAATAAATAATGACTTTTTATTTCCATATGCATTCAGTGCTGCAGAAACGGTGTCACTTACTACAATGTAAACTGTATACCGGGAAATTTTCGCTGCAGTTTAACTTTTGTCTCTTTCGACATTGGAAATAAATACACAACATTCCATACATTTTCACTGGGTGACAATGGATTCTACCAGTAAAGGACAAATTTTTGACAGGGCAAAAGTTTCACGGTAAACAGTATAACTATATCTACTGGATTTTGTGCTTCCTGACACAAAACATGTATACTGGACACATTTAATGTGTATCTAAAAGATAATATCATATTTCATTTATACAACAGCTTGTCTAATTGGCTTGGTATATTGATCACATGAGAGGGAAATAAAACATTGTGTCCCCCTCACACACTTCAGTATCCCCGGACGTATTTCCCTTATTATTGAGATATTATTATATTTCATCTATACAACAGCTAGTCTAATTCGCTTGGTATATTGATCACATGAGAAGGAAATAAAACACTCTGTTCCCCTCACACACTTCAGTATCCCCGGACGTATTTCCCTTATTATTGAGATATTATTATATTTCATCTATATATTTAAGTTACAGAGGTAGTCTGAATAAAGTCATGATTAATTTTCCTTGAAGTATGGTTAGTTTTCCTTGAAATCATGATTAATTTTCCTTATCAGTTAATGTGAAAAATGCCTCCCTGTCCTCCTATATAGGACACAGTACAAAGCCCTGATGTATATGATGCCTTATAGCAGGATATATATTTTTGAAGCATTGATGTTTCACAATTTTGCAGGTCAATGATGTGATCGCGAAAAATTATTTGGAGAATAATATGACAAGTGTAAAATAAACATCATACCCATAATGTCATTAGGAAATGGGGAGAATGTGGTTGTAGCGATGCGTATACATGAAGAGTAATACACGATGTTTGAAAATCGGTTTGGTGAGGATTTCTTAAACAAAATACATAGATAATTTGTCATTATGATCATGTCTAGATTATCGGGCTGTTGAAGATAAGTTCAAACCTTCTTGAATAATAAGGCCTAGAGGGTGTGATGGTCGGGAATGTGGAAATTTCTTGGCCAGGCCATTTGTTGCCAGTGATCATGAGTGTCCTGAAAAGGTCAAAAATTGTCTCCTTCGTCAGTTGTGATTTTAAATGCATGTATACACGTTTTTCTTGAATATTTTGTTCTGCACTTTTTCGGACCTGATAATGTTGAGACCAACATCATGACCGCTTTGTTTATCGCAATCCAAACGGTTTATAAATTAAGGTCGGACCTAGTAATTTGAGGCAAAGCCTTGCAAATGCCTGCGTAGACATTTGCAGATCCGCAAGGATTTATACACGAAAACCTTACATTTAAAAACCGAAAAACCCGTTGTTTTGCATAAACAAGCAGGCCCCATCTTATTTATGCTGTTGAGTTTCAGTTTTGGGAACCGTTGAGATTATAGATACAATATGCTAATTTACCCTATTCTGTGGTTAATATTTTATGGGAGCACGATTGTTTTGTGGTTTGTGTAATGGGAGCATGCTACCGCATGTATACATCATAAACAATAACATTGAATAATGAATAATAATTATTTTCTTTTTAAAAGACGAATTGAAAATTTCAATGTTAGAAAATCTTTACTTATACATGATATAATGTATTATGATGTTCATTGGAAATCCAGCAATAAAATTATTTTGTATAAAATGAAAAGATGGTATTGTTATCTTTGATATTATGTAAAAGAGAACTTTCTGCACCATTGTAAAAGGGGAGGAAAAATGCATGGCCAGACCAGGGTTCGAACCTGGTACTCTCTGAACTCTAGATAGATGCTCTACCAATTGAGCTATCTGGTCGCCGATGATCGACCCAGTCCAGTTCCGCTACACCATTTTAATTTCGGTTCCCCTTTTGAGAGCGAATTAAACATTGCCATAAAAATGCTATCTAGACAATAATGCAAATTTTAATCAAAATTTACTGTAAGATCAACAGAGGTTTTTTCTACAAACTTCTGTACCAGATTTGAATGAAATAACAATATTCAAATTGAATATTTCTGCTTATCGTTGAAGTCCTGTAAAAGACACGAGTAACCCAGACGCAGAACAATATGCACATGTATTCTTCAAAATGTATTAAAATGGAAAGGATGTGTTACAGTAAGAACCTACATTTGTACTATATTACTCTGTAGAGTTGAGAATTATTTCTAAGATGTCGTGAAAAGAGAAAACAATTGTACTTGACTGACCTGCTTTAGCAGAAGGAATGCTGTATACCGGGAATTTTCGCTGCAGTTAAATTGTTCATCCTTTTCACCTGCCGTAATGAAGGCGACTTAATCTTTACAGCGAATATAAGTAAACAGCATACAAATGTAACATACATAGTAATTAAATGTGAAGGGGCGGAATTTACACTGGGCAATAATTGATTTGTGAGTGCAGGGTGAAAGTTTGACTGGAAATTTCCTGGTACACTACAGTATATGTATGATATTGACACTCTTTCAATTGTTTGTGAATCACTTTCTTTGCCCCTATTTCAAGCTATATTATAATTAATAATTATGCACAGAGTTAGCTCAACTTTGTCTTTGTAAGAGATAAACATGGACCAAGTTTCATTAAATCTGTTCATCACTGGTTAGTTTCATTCTTGACCGCCGCACGCAGCTTGGCAGACCGGGCACGTGGATTACTTTCACACTCGGAGGATGAGGGTGCGACAATCTTTTTACTAATCGGTGTCCATCGTTTGTGTAGGATCTGCTCTATTTCAGCTGTAGAAGCCTTCTTGTGTCGCATCTGACGGAGACTAAGGTTAGCTTTAGAGTCCAGATCTATGTCGTGGAAGTGTCGTTTAACGATGCGGTCCTCCAGGGAGTGAAAGGTCAAGGTCACACAACATGCGCCTGGACGTAGATAATAGTGCGCCACTTCTAGGCCATTGTTTACCTCGTTCATCTCGTTGTTGACAAATATTCGGAGCGCCATGAATGTCTGTGTAGCCACATGGGACAAACGTTTTAGCTTGTCCTTTCGACTGTATTGTAAACGTCTGCAAAACACAACCGTATGTTAATACTGTATGCTTGTCTATGAAATGATGATACAAAATATCAAAATCTCTTACTACAGTAAAAAAATACACCAAATATACTGTATATTATTCATGTTCTTATCTTCTAATAATATAAACTGTTTAATTATTGAGAGAGGTTAAATCAAAAGCAAAATATTCAAACCACAAGTCGGGGTTCGACACTAACACTAGTCCGATTGTCCTGAACTAGTAAACAATAAGAACGACAAGTATACTGCGGACTACCTAGTTATTTTTTCATCACCTCTTGCTATCAGATACCGATCCGTTCTCTTCATTTACTGAGGCAAGGACAATCAACAGCATCCAAGGACTAGTTGTTTAATTTCCTAGCTAATCCTTTAGACTAGGTAAGGAAAATTGTTAGTGTCTAACCCTGCAAAGTGGTACTACATGTATACATTGTACTACTTTTACTGAACAAGCCATTCGGATCGATATGTCTCGCCTGTGCCCCGCTTTGACCATCAATGCACGTGTCAAGTTTGGTTGGTCTAGCACTTACAGATACAGAGAATCTAACTTAAACGCAAAAAACATAATGTTGATGGAGATGCTGACAAAGTCAATGGACCATGAAAGGTAGGCCGCATCCAGTATTTGATGCATGGGTTGAGATGTACTACCTAAGATGCATCTATGGTGCAAGTTTGGTTGGTCTAGCACTTATACTTTCAGTGAAACTAACTTAAACGAAAAAACTAAATGTTGAAGCTACCACCATCGCCAGAAAAACAAAACCTTAGTCTCGCTTCCACTACATTGTGGCGGCGAGACAAAAATAGGCCTACGCAGGAATAAGTACAAGAAGACTTGTGACATGAAACAGGAAACATAATGTCAATGGTGTTTGGCTACTCTGGTACCTACTCGGGAAAGGCACTGGCGATGATGTCAGCCAGCTGTTGTGTGCGGGAGATTCTGCCGAACGCAGAGCGGGCCTCCACAATAGCATGGGCTACCTTTCTGGCATTCTTCTCCCCGCTGTATTTCTTGATGATCAGCCCGAGCTCCAGCTCGTCAAAACCGTTCACAACGTCAGCTGCTGAGGGCTCGCTGTTGTCACTGTGGCAGAAATGGTCAGTACACTGACAATAATGTGTTCTAGGAGATTCACTACAAATCAATTTTGCTACAATTGAATTATCTCCCCTTGTTATCCATGCTGTTGCAAACTATGATGCGAGTTTGATCCTCAACTATATTGACTATGCCCTACCTAGTTATTAAACTCACTTTAGTACAGGTAATGTGTATTGGGCATGTCATCCTCGATATCCAGGTATTACGCTCACTTTCGCTCTCTGCACCCCTGGAGTATTTCATAGCAAAATTGAAGGCACGTGGCTACTAGCTATTTGATTCGTGTCAGGTAAAAAAAATCCTGACCAATCATTAGGCTAATGCTTGTTCTTTGAAGATTACAGAGAAGTGACGCCCGACTTCAAAGCCAGTAAGTTTTACTGTTACGCGGCCGCGAGATTATTGGTGTACATCAAAGGATCAAACTACTAGCTACTCGTCTCATCTACAAGGTGCTGAACACTGAGCCTTCAATTTTGCTATGACATGTTACAGGAGTGCTGAGAGCGAAAGTGAGCGCAACCCCTGGAAATCGAGGATGTGGCAATGTGTACAGAAACAAGAAGTTACGGTGGGTATCACCGTATGTCTGGACTATTGTGGTACAACCTACCAATTTCCTTTGGTCGGTGGTCATCTACGCACTCTCTAATAATTTGAAAGCAAGGCAGTGATTGGTCGTTGTGTTCCAGCACATGTAAGCACATTAGGTGTAAGTTAGAGCCTTGACTATGGTAAATGGCTGATGATCGCACTTGCTCATGATCAGAATGGGATTACACTTAAACCAATTTATCTAACCTTGCTCATCTGTTGTCGCTATCAAAGAGGGTGAACTTGATTTCCGTGAGCCAGTCGTGCTGGTTGTAAGTAGCTCAAAGATTTGATTGTGTCCCATTTATGAGTTTAAATGTTTCTGTAGTTTGAGATGATGAAAATATTTTTGAGATATGAAGAAATGTTTTTGTTTTGTTGATATTTCTTAAATGATTCAACCTTCCTTAAAAGTAGCCTCCTGGTTGCAAGCACTGATCCTGTAAACAACACACCTGAATCCAGTTTGCCCAGTATGGAGTCAAGGTCAGTAAGAGAATTACACATAGTTATCTCCCTTTGGTGCGGTTTCATGATACTTTGATGCGATATATCTTGGTTGGCTCAGTTCAAGATTTACAATCACATTTCTGATTTCAATAAAATCATGTTTATCAGTACAGTCTAGTGATGAGTGTACAGTGGGTGAATCCTGTAAGTGTAAAAGCTTAATGTTTTTGACTTTTAACTATCTGGGTAAATGACATTATAATTCATATTACCCGTAAGACTGTTCTGTGTTTAACATAAAATTGTTCAGAAAATGTTCGTGTATTACTATACGCAAAGTGATTTACTGACCTGCTTTGATCCATCCTCATGTCGAGTGGTCCATCTGCACTGAGGGAAAAGCCTCTCGTTTTCTGGTCAAACTGCATGGACGACGCCCCAAGATCAAACAGCACACCATCCACTGTCCCAGGGGTCACACCCAGCTCAGGAAGGAGCGTGTGGATCAGCGAAAACTTTGTGTGACAGGTCTGGATCTGACCAGGACTGTATAAGATATTCATACACATGTAGTTTGAGAATAGGATCTGACCAGAGCTGTAGAGAGGCTATATATATATAGATGTGTGACTTGACCAAGGAAAAGAAAGCTAAATGTTAATAATACAGCAGGAATACATATTTGCTTCATAAAAAAATATGCCATAATAATTGGTTTAACAAAAATTAAGACATTACAAAAATTTGATATTCACTTGTCATATTGCACAGGTATTGTGACCCCAGACTTGACCCCAACTTGACCATTGTGCTTGCAGCTATTATGACCCCACACTTGACCACTGTACCTGCAGCTATTATGACCCCACACTTGACCACTGTAACTGCAGCTATTATGACCTCACACTTGACCACTGTATCTACAGTTATTATGACCTCACATTTGACCACTGTACCTACAGCTGTCATGACCCGAAACTTGACCACTGTACCTACAGCTATTATGACCAGACACTTGACCACTGTGCCTGCAGCTATTTTGACATCACACTTTACCACTGTACCTTCAGCAATGATGACCCCACACTTGACCACTGTACCTGCAGTTTCTATATGACCCCACACTTGACCACTGTACCTTCAACTATTGTGACCGGACACTTGACCACTGCAGCTATTATGACCCTACAATTGACCACTATTGTGACTACATGCTACATTATGTTACCTATAGCTGTTGGCCAGCTCCTGAGCTATTGAGATGGCAGTTGGATCGCGGTCTACACAGATCACTCTTGCCTGTGGGGCGTGAGCCAGTATCTGTCTGGTGTGGCCTCCGCCTCCAAACGTCATGTCAATGTAAAGCTACATGTGCAAAAAAGGCAGAATTTAACCCTTAAATCAGAAAAAAAATGAACTGTAGTATAGATACAAGGACTTAAAGCAGACCCTTATTTAAGAAATTACAAAAATAACCAAACATATGAGTTGGGTATTCAGACCAATTGTATTAATTTTTCATTATATTTTAATGTCTTTTAAATAATAGTACAGGATTTTAATTTGGTTTTGATATGCCTATGAAATAGAGAAGTGTCATAAAAACGTTTATGATTTTCAACACCTTCGACACTTTATACATTTGAGTGTNGGGGGGGGGGGGGGGGGGGGGGGGGGGGGGGGGGGCTAATTTAGGACTTGAATTGTTAAATGAAGTCTAGCTATTTGTGTTAACCCTTTCACCCCTATGCATCTTTAGTAGACTCTTCCTGGCATTGAGTTGGATGAGTCCATTATGGTCTACAGTGGTGAAATGGTTAATGGAAAGAACTTTATACTGCCCAAATGACTGTTACCTGTTCATTTTTTGGTTTGAGATGTTGCATCACCTCTTCTGCCATTACTGGAATATGCTGTTGCTGACCTTTGACCCCATCAACATCAACGGGCCCTGGTGAAGTGTCAATAGGGGGGTCAACATGCAAGCCTGCAACTGACAGTGGATTTTTTTTACGCTCGGTCCCCGCTCTGTATTTTTTTGTCATCTGATGAAATAGTCGACGTTGGCAGTAGGATCCCAATCTCATCTCTCCAATCACACGGAGCACTGTTCTAGTGGATGACATTGATTAGATCAAGCACGACCCCCTATAAACAAATACTCTTGTAATTTACTAAAAGCAGTTTTATATAAAAGTCTGCTGGTATAGTAACAACCATTATCATAATTTGGAATAAAATTCATCAGTTTTGTATGAATAATTAAGGCTAATCAAGATTGTTTTGAACACAAGCAGAAATTGAAAATAACTTATTTGTGAGCTTTCCAAATCGTCTGTTTCCTTTGTCAAGCAAAGAGTTAAATGACCAATGTCACGACTCTCAAAATATCATAATTATACTAAGTACGGTACTAGCATACTGTTTACAATTAAATGTTGTTTAGCGTCCTATTATAAGCTAAGGTCATTTAAGGACGTGCCTCCATGTGTGTAGTATATGCCTGCTTGCTTGTGTGTATGCAGGAGACAGGGTATGTTAGTGTGCTTGCCTCCTTGTGATAGCTCAGATATGATGCCGACTTTATAGTGCTATCTCACTGAAATGCCATGTCGAAGGCACCAAGCACAGCATTCCGCCAGGTCACGTTATACTGACAACAAGTAAACCAGTTGTTGCCATTCCCCTTAACGCTGAACTACCATTTTTAAGGACTTTGGTATGTCCCGACCTGGGGACAGAACCCCTTATCTTCCTCACCTGGGCGAACGCTCAACATTCAAGCCAAAAGTGAGGTACTGCCAAGCAAGGCGCTAGGAAATAAAAGGTAGTTAGAGGTAGAAAGAAAGATAAAGATCCCTAATGTTGCAATGGGCAAAGTAGATTTCTTTTGGTCGCTTTTGTGTCCCCAAATAGAGGACACCAAGCACATCAACACAGTCCACATCTGCTTCATATATATATATACAATTTATATGTTACTATAATAACTTTCTGATTCAATCCAGGTAAAACAGAGACGTGTTCAAACCAAACCAATGATGTAACTGATAGTATCCTTTAGTTATGGGGCATAATAATATCTAATAAAGCTGCTGTGGTGCATGGAAATATTATCCTTCAGGAGATTACCAGCAGACTGTGTGTGACATCAGGGCAAAAGTGAACAGTGACCAAAGTTCACGAATGTCATGTGGAAATGATGGAAGACCAAGGGCAGTTTGAAACAGAAAGGAAGTGCAAGGATTCTTGCTATAGCATATGACTTGAAAATCCTGGCAGACGTACACCAACTTGAGGAAGTTCAAGTGAAATTGGTAAACGACAGCCATGCCATTTAGGACCAAACATCGTGTTGTGGAAAAGATCTACCAAAAAGCTGGTGACGATGGTGGTGATGGTTAGCGGTCAAATCATCAGAGACAAGACCAATGCAAGATGTCAGTTATGAGAGGAAGAAGAACAAATATCAGAAACTTGTTGATTGATGTGAACATTTAAGAGACTTGTTGAGAACAGGGTGCCTTAAGCATCCTCATTACTCCACTTAATACTGTCTCTGTACCCGAGAGAAAAATGTCATAGTAAAGTTAAAGGCTAGCTATATCTATTAGTCTCAGGATAAAAAAAACCCTGATCAATCACTGGCATGATTTCTGAGGGGAATTGCCCAAAACCGGTATTAAAAAAGACCTGAATAAAGCCCTCACTCACTCAGAATTGTAAATTGATAGACATAATAATCATATGCAAAACATTTGTAATGTCAATTGACCTTCCAAAATGTAGATCTATACAAAAGTCAAAATATTTTTTTAACACTGAACCCCTCCACTGAATACAGTTTTGACCATAGCAGTATATTTCAAGCTTGATGGCATTATGGAGTTGCATGACTTTGGTTATCATTTGTAGAGTAAATGTAAACTCATTTACTGACCATGCTAGTAAAAATGAGGACTAAATGTTGTTGATAAACTATGTGATGCACATTGCACTTATTTGTTTATTCTCAATGTCTGCCTTAAGGACTCCAAAACTAGTCACTCTATGCTACATTCTATGTTATCATAGGAGACTAGCATAAAGCACAGGGGTCTGTAGATGTTTTTCTGTTTCCAATTTAGTACTCTACAAAAATACAATAATTCAGCACCAGATAATGACATTGATATTCACCGCTTTTTTAGAGACCTAATCTAGTTCTGTATTATTATGTCATTACGTTTATCATAAATATAATATTTGCTTCATAGCCTAAACCTGTTTGTCAACATTCTATTTCCCCAAGTCCCTGTGGCTAGAAAGATTTGTTTACAAATAGCTAGTGCCAAATTGCCAAATATAATTTCATTGAGTGTCTTTTCATCTAAATGACTTCAATCCATATCATGACCTCACATTTAACGTTCCTGCAACTCTGTTGCATGAAAAAACTGTGTTTTATGTTCTAATTATTAATCTAATTAAAGTTGTCATAACTTACCTTACAGAATACACACGTGTTCTTTCGAGTTTCTCTCGTCGTACAATATTTTTTCTGTTTTGGGTGTAAGAGTCCGAGACATTCCGAGACAGCGACGGTGTTGACCTCTGCTGTCACAAAGGAAAACTAAAGCGGAAGTAACACAGTGGTACTAGATTCTTATGTGAAATGTAGCAGAAATATACGTTCAAAATGAGGTTGGAATCCAAAGTTTGCTGTTTGCGGGTTTTATCTGCTGTTTGTATATCACTGATTTGGGTATGTATTCATCTGCGTTTATTAGTTTTCACGTAAACATGTTTTTATTCGGTAGCAGAAAGCAAGCCAACGGTCTACTGTTGTTGCCGCAGATTCGGTTCGGCAGAGCTTTCAAGTTTCATGCTTCGAGAGTGTTTATCACTGGAAAATCGATGAGAATAAATTAGCTTGCGCTCTTTCCTTTATGATTATCATTTTCTTGAATATATAATGTCATTCTTACTAAAGTGTTTCCTATAAACCGTATTTTGATACGCTGAAAACATTCGACTTTTTAATAAAAATATTGCCAAAATAATAAAGGTTATTGAGTGGAGTGACTCAGTCACATATGTCTGGATTAGAAGAAAAGAATTTCCTTATATTTCAAATTTTGTTTTCTGGTTCATTCTCAAAATTTTCTGATAATAAACAATGTTTTATTTTGATATCTTGATATCCACGTTGTTGCATTGTGATATAATGTTATCAGAATTTGCATATCATGGCCATTTGTCATAGACTAGGATGGGATAATATACCTACAGGATGTGATGACAAGTTGGCTACCCATTCACAAATTATGACATACCTGTGTTGGACACTCGTAAGGCCTGATCTATCCACCCACATACACTAAACATGATATTTTAGTGCATACCTGTATTGTATTTCTATCCTATACAAGTGTAAACATTAATTATTGTGCAATGCTAATGATCACAAGTCTTTTCTTTATAATTCATTCATTTTATTGTGTAAAAACAACAGTTATAGTGAAATGGTTGTTTCTTTATCACGATATATTTATGTATTAAATCGTGTTTTTGTGAAAATGATAACTACATTTTTATTTGTCAATTCAAATAATTTTAAAAATGTTATAAACAAAAATATCTGACAACATGCAAAGCTTATATATATGATGTACATGCATATGTATCTTCCTTGATAAACTGCCAAAATATCACTGGACAAATTTTGGTTTATTACATTAGATTTCACTGTGTATGTAACGTACGGTATTGGGTCATACGAAAGGTCAGCAATATACAGAAATACATAAAATCAACACTATATAAATTAAAGTTTGAATGGTGTACATGTATATATAAATAGCATCAGGAATAATATTTACATGTACCTGATATATTGCTCTGCACTATATACATTTTGATTTTTGAACTTGTTCTGAACTTGGAAAATTAAAAAAAAACTATATCAAATTTTAAATTCGTTCTGACAGAAGGAATAAAATGTTACAACATTAACCTAATTCAGTTGAAAATCTCTGATTTTTTTTCTATAGCCATTCAGTACAAATGTATGAGAGACAAATGCAAACGGTGTGTATAGTGATATGATACAAAGGATCCCAGCAGGTTATCACTAGAGTTCATACATTATATGTTTATGTTTAGGTAATGGCCACATTTTTATTAGGCGCCTGGGAAACCCGCTGTAGGACCAGGCATATGTAACCAATATAATTTTCTCTTCATTGCTTTTCATAAGCTAGAGGCTGTGACATACTTCTCTGAAACAAAATAAATAGGTTAGATTTATTGGATCCATGCTATATAGGGTTGTGGGAAGGCTGCATTGACACTTGAGAGTGGAGAGATTTATATTGAACAGCATTAAACAATCTATAAATCAACAACCTATGTATTTGTTCAGGGAATTGAGTAGCACTGAAAGCAAATAGCTGTAGGGCTTGACTGTAACACTCACTAATAACATCGGATAATTCATGGTAAATTAGGTCCAGGTGATTATTACCATACAAAAAGTCCATACAGTGGCTTACATACATTCGTATGTATCATTTTGTCGTGAAACAAATATCATCTATGCATATGGTTGTATGAAAATTTTGAGGATGAACAGGACTTTCATGCCGACAAGAGACTGCAATTTGATTTTGGCTAAAATACCAACTGTGAACACAATTATTTTTAGCAAGACTGTGCATGTAGATTCAAAATATATTATAACTATAAATATTAATTTTATAAATATATGAATGATATATTATTGTTGACACTTAATTTGTATTATAATTTTCATTTGTTATATATGTATACCACAATTCACACAATCTTGAAAAAATGATGATCAGATGAAATGTTTCATCACTACGAAAAGCCCAATACGCTGTTTCATTTAATTTTAATAAAGTGACAAAATTATAATTTCAGGAATATATAAGTTATTTAATATATAGTTCATTGTATGTATGTATAAATATATATATATATGTAAAGCAGGTAAATAATAAATATGTCACTCAGACAAACGATATGAAATTAAAAAATATTTCGTAACAGCTGCAGAGGATATAATATTGGAAAATTGTGGTTAAAATATCATTATAAATATATGCTGACAACACTTTGAAGGACTCATTCCCGAAGAAATGGTCAGGGTAATTAAGCTCATGTTATGCTGCTGTGGAGAAGCCAATATACTTCTAAGTACCTCAAATTGCCATCTTCTGTAACTCGATAGGCTGCGATGGTCTGGATTTACTCACCAACTGGTGTTTAAACGCTTGTATGACACTGATCTGAAAGATGGTGCGTTGATTAACCTTTATCTCTGATAGCTTGTTCAAGATAACTGGCTACCTATAAACTACCAGTCTGTTATACATGTGGTTCTGTTGAGATATTTGACACTCCACTTTTTAGACTGATATATCTCATTCATCATATTTAAGTCAAGTTACAGTGGTATGGTTGGAGTATGTTGTACAACACAAAATGACAAGAAAAGTTAACAAGAACTGTTGGTGTTATTGAAGCCTGGTTGGGGGTCTCCTAATCCTATATAATCTAATCTGCATTGAGAATTTTCTTTGGGTGGATTTGTCAAAAAAAAATTGGCTATATCTCGATCCATTTCTTTTTGGTACATTGTACTTTTTGTATACTGAGGGAAGAATCACTACCAAACATTTTGGTGCCTGCGACCAGGATATATTATGTCAAATCGTCGTTGGAATGTGTCTGTAGGTATCTGGTATTTATAACGAGCGTTCCAGAATGGTTGTACAAGTTGATTGCTGTCATGATCATATCTCTCCCGTGTTATTACTTGATGAACATTTACAAATACATGTACCGTCTATCTGTAACACACATATACGTAGAACAGTATCAGTTGATCACACATACTTACCGCCAGCTCCAATTTATGTAAACCCTCACAATACCTGTTGATGCAGTCACTGCATCATGTGGATGCAAAATGATGCAAGGGATTAGGGTTGGTTATTGCCAAGCTTGTGATTTTTCTGAAATCATTGCAATATATTACAACATTTCATATTTTTTTTGAAGTTCAACAAAGGTTAAAAATCAAGAAATCAAAATGCTTTGGAATAATTATTTGGTTATTATTAACAACATAACAATCAAAAACATTTAAATAGTGTATTCTTTACACATGTCACAGAATAAAATATCAAAAAATCTTTGAGTGCAAAACATCAAATTAAAAAAAAAGTCAAAATGCTGAAAATACTGGATTGCATTCAACATGTTTTAACTTATAACTATTTTTCTATTAATATCATTAAATATTGGTATTTGATAGAAATATCGCGATATATCATTGTCAAAAAACTATTTCTGATATAACCAATATTAAGATGATATTGCACACCCCTACAAGCTATAGGGATCCCAGCTTTTTAGAGGACATTATGTATCTTATTATTCGTATGTATTCATTAGAAAAAATAAATCTTCCGTCTGTATTTGATGCATAAAACAGGTTCTAAAAAGCTTATATTTCATTGTTGGCAAAACATATACATGTACTAGTACTGTATCTACTATCTAAATTTTGGTCAAACAGGTTCTTAAATTAGCTAATTACTGCAGTAGAGTTAGACCTGCTATCTGCATATATATATCTATCTAAAAGGATGCATATGACGTTTACTTAATGTCATTAGAAAAAAATATCTGTTTAGAATTTATCAAACAGGTTGCAAATGCATAAGCTTCTATTTGGTCTTAATATAGATCCGCTGGAAGTCTATGCTTAACTCATGATCATCACCCCTGAAATTTCAGAATGGACTGTTCTAACCTTTGAATTGGTAGAGTTCAAATGTGTTTTCAGGGGTGAATGAGTTAATATATATACAGTACTATGTATACAGGTTGAAAGGATGCAAGCTGCTTTACTCTCGATTTCGTAACACACAGAGTTGAATGACCTGTTACATGTATACATGCATATATATATAGACAATGCCTCACATTGACTGCCAAATCAATAGTATAAAGGCCTATGACAGAGACTACCCTATCCAGAGAGCCGAGTCCATCACAGTGTATATCTGATTCCTGGTCTGTAATAATACCATTCGATTCCTATGCCATGTAAGCATGTAATACAATGATGGGAAATATTTGTAGCTGTCAGAATATAGTCACGAATTCGCTTATGCATGATAATAACATAAACATGGCTTCAAACCTGCGTCTGGTGCGATAAGAAGCAGTTGAGAAAAGCTTTGCACACATAAGCTTATATTTGACATCAATATATATAAGTTTCATTGGAATTTTAACTCTTTTAACGTGTATGCAAATATGCTTATGATATCTATGACTTTTTATGAAGTTTCAATTTTAACACAAGTTTTCCCGACAGAATGTGGCACAGTAACTTTTAAGTTACAACTTTAAAGAAAGGTTTTCATTACAAAAAAAGCAATAATAATCTCCATGAAAATTTGGTTTGTTTGTTGATGGTGGAGGAAAGCTGGAGTACCTGGGAAAAAACCTCCGGCCAGTACCAGCTGGTGACTGCCACACATAGGTCTCCAACCCGCAACCCAGTGGATGAGGGGTAGTGGTAGCAGAATGTCAGACACCTTAACCACTCGACTACCGCAGCCCCTCCTAGTATCATACATGATACAGTTTGATAAGGCTTTCTGCAGCCGTAGTTAATGAAATGTTCAACAATTGAAACAATTACTAGAGTTAAGTGCAGATGTGCCTGTACCTCA
This sequence comes from Mizuhopecten yessoensis, assembly GCF_002113885.1. NCBI lineage: Eukaryota > Metazoa > Mollusca > Bivalvia > Pectinida > Pectinidae > Mizuhopecten > Mizuhopecten yessoensis. The sequence continues at coordinate 201,879 of NW_018407420.1, read as the reverse complement.
GGCCCTAAGGTCTCATGTGGTAGCCACACAATTGATTTTGTATGAGGGCTATATGGCGTCCTCTGCTACATCATTAAAACCTTAGGAATCAATTTTCCATGTAAAGGGTTGATCACATTTCTAAAGAAGATCAAAGACGATTTCCCTTCATTTTATTATTTTCCAAGTGAGGGATAATAAAAATTCGTTGGAAAAGTAAATATACACTTTTAAACTATATATATGTACAATTTCTAGATCTGTGATCTTCCCTTTATGCATATTACTGTACTTGTTATTCAGCATCCTAAAGACTACAGAAGCGTATACATAATGGGTGCAGTTTCAGAGGAAGTAGACACTTTATGACTTTGTCTCCACATAAAATTTAGTGTCTGTCATCAGCCTCAGGTTTACAACATAAAAATGTCTAGCTTTTTGAAGCAACACTTTACATACATACAGTGAGCAGGGGCCTGCAATGAGTTAAGAAATTAGAATTTTGAGTCATGTTTTCCCGTAAGTCAGACCATGATCATGGCTGCACTATAGTTTCAGGTACTACTAGTACATACCATGTCCAGTGTTTTTCCTGTCTGTATTTTTGGACCCTGGTTATAATGAGTCGATGAAGCCATGCAATGACCAATGCTGGCAAACAAATTTCCAAGAGTTATTTCATTTTGCAAGAAACATTAACCTTAGATTTGCAATGTCAATATCTTTTGCTCTTTCAGGATTTTCTGAATTGTTCATCTTCCTCAAAACTTACTATGACCCCAAAATATAATGTCCTTTCCTGCATTATAATGTATTGTCCTTCAGGAATGTAAACTTGAAAAAAACCCACATTTGGTAAGGAGGTTCATTATTATGTAAAAGCATATATCTACAGTACTTGTTCTAAAGGTGATTTTGTAGACTATCCAAATCTGAAACAAGGTCTCCATATAATATTTATCTTTTTGTTGTCTACAGCTGTTAGCTACAGAGAGAACCACTTCAGGAAGCACAAAACGCGTACAGACTTATATTATTTGATACCACTAATGTCTTTTGGACTCTAAATTAGCCCCTCTCAGAACATTTTTTGGAAGTCTATGTAGAATAATTTCTTGTAAGGGGATATTCATTCCAGATGGTTTTACAAACACATCAGCACCGGAGCTGTTATATTCTCGTAAAACAGGTCCACGCACCAGTGCCAAGCCATGGGGAGGGTTTCCATTACATATCTAACAACACCAAAACACACGGGCAGGACTGCAGCGGGAATACCGCAATTAGTATTGTTATTACGTAGCATTGTCAGGGGAAACGACAACAAAGAGACCTTATGCTTGCATAGGTTTTATAAGTTGGTTTGTCATCAAAAACTTGCTCACCATTTCAAAAAGACTTGGTTCAAGCTGCAGTAATATGAACGAGATATTGCATGGTTGTGAAGATTTCCAGACACAAAGAATAATCATAACGATCGAGTGTTTGTTATTTGAAATCTAGCTAGCAGACTTTGAAAACGACATATGCCCTGCAGCTGATTGTCAAGAGATTTTTTTAAAAGATTTCTGGCATCATAATGATAAATGGGTTGTTATATCAAAGGCTTGCTTATAGCGATATACATATATCAGAAAGAATATGTCAGTAGCTACTAGCCTTTGTATGGAAACAATTCATGATTGCTTGCTGAAGAATTACAAGTGATGACTTTGTGTTGTGTTGGGCTCAGCTGTTCAAAAATCAAATTAGTTTAACAAGAGTTCAACGCAAATTTCACAAAATGCTTTTGTTGAGTTTTCGGGGGAAAAAAATCGAAAAATGTACAAATATTGCTGTATTTATTTATTGTGTATATACAATCATTTTAGGTCCAAATATATGTACATGTTTAAAGGGGCTGGTCGGGGGAAAAAATACAAAATAAATGGGTCTAAATGCGTTCTCTGGCCTTCCAAAAGTTATACCACGGCAATATGATGGTCGAGATCTGCTTGCAATGTCCAGTTTTGACCACTGAAATCTCGGGGAAGCCCCGCGTAAATTTAGCGCAGATCTGTTTATATATGTCACGTGGATGTTTCGAAAGTGAGGCAGTGAAGATAACAACAATAGCACGCCGTCTATCAGCCATGTCGGACTCAACTAGCGACAAGACAGCAATATTAGACGTAAATAATTGTTTTCAAAGGTCATGTATGATGCAAGTGTAGTATTCCTACCTATATGTTGTTGTTATATATGACGGTATTGATACCTCGTGCCTGTCATGACTATTGCATGCAACTTTTTCCTTTCGCCGCGATGTTTACATTTGGCCTTGTTGATGACGCGCGTGCGGTAAAATTACATCACTGATCTGGGTCAATTGAGAGTTTTAGACTGTCAGGTGACGATTTAGGATTTCTTTAATATAATTAAATTTTTAACTCTTAGGGAGTGAATTTCAGCAAAATTTGAATCGGTATATTTCATAAGAAGGTATTTTATGCAATTTTTTCCCCGACCAGCCCCTTTAATTATGAACTTCAATACTTTTGAAACTATGATGAATGATTTGCATTTACACTATAGTAATCAAGTTAATGGGGGGGGGGGGTGTGTATATAGTGACATGGGAAATCAGAGTTTGAAGATGAACAATCATAAGTTAAGCTTGCTTATCTGATATTTCAGATTGCACAAGGTCAATGTGCATATGGTTATATTTCATGAGGTTTTTAAAACGAGTGAAATATATCCATTCACGCAATTATTGTCAGTGTCAGTAAAAATGCCCTCAACATATATATATATATATATATGTGCAAAGCAATTTCACAGTACCAAAGCATAAAATTTTCAAAATCCATTCTTGATTCAATTTGTTGATTTGAATGGTAGACTCTTATAGGGGAAAACAAGTTACAGCTTCTGGGGTTACGTATGCAACATATTATATTATCACATAATATATACAGGACATTGCATAATGCATTCAAGACCTGAAAACTGGCTGAATTTAATTGCTAAAGTAAGATTCACCAGATTTGTAATAAAATGTTTACCAATAATTTTCAGAAGGATTTATAACCAAAACCCATCATGATCAGAGTTCAGCAGGAGATATTTCCGATTCCACAAATTAGATATTTCCCCCCAAATTACCACAGACTAATAAAAGCACCTAGCTGTATACTATACATAAGGCTATATCTTCTATTCCTGGGAAACCGTTCTATGACTTCTGTGTCTATGTGTCCCAATTTTAATATGAAATTTCACTTGTTACTTCAAGTTTTTAAGAGGCTTTAAAATTTCTGAAGATTTAATATCAAAAGCGTAATTGTTGCATGATCTGGTTACAAATGTGGGAGTGGAGCCCGTGAATGTCTTGGTGGCCCACTTCATAATATAAGCACTCAGATAAGCATCTCAACAGTTTATGACATCCGCTACAGTGGTGCTAATTTGAGGAAGGAAATGTGACCGAAGTAAAAAATCATTATAAGGAAAGATCTGTGATGAGTTCTCATTCTTCTTGCTCATATAAAGATATTTGTGTGATCGATTTTCTTCTGATTTTATATAGAATGCATATAACTAAAAATTTACATATACACAGCTGTATTGTGAGGAAATAAGTGCTAGAGTTTGTAAATATAGGAACAGCTGTCTTAAAGCTACAGTTGTAGAATACTAATATGCATGCAAGGGGACAATATTTCTAACACAATGAAACGATAATAATAAACGTTTATCGATATTTATCACCAATTGTGATTGCAGATATTTGCAGAAACATGCTCAATATATTCATTATGAAGTTATACCAGAGTTTACATGAATCAGTCTGTCCATCTGTCTGTAGCCACTAGTTTGCCTAAACTACTTCTCATGAAGTGCTATAATGTTTTAATGAAACTTGCTACGCTTAAATTAACAATATACTTATTTAAGATAGTTGTCATCTACAAAATTTATTTTCAATTTCAACACTTTTTTGCAGAGTTAATGCCCTTTTACTTAACATTCTTGGTGACATCACCTAAAGAGCTACATAGATTTAAGCAAAACTCTGGTCACTTCATCAGTATGCTAGCTAGGTAGTTTATGATGCAATTTATTTTTCATTATAAATGATAGAAGTACATCTACTGTGAAATCCGACATTTTTGTGGGGCCAACATTTTTGTGGTTTCCAGACAAAACACCATTTTCGTGGATACATGAATTCATGGATTACAAGTACTCACTCAAACGGAGAATTGCTTGATATCAAACTTGTAATTCCGTCGAGGACATGTGGGTTTGTGGATGAAGATTACTTAAAAGTCAAAGAAATTATAAAACCCACAGAAATTAGTGATTTTGCAGTATATTATTAATCTTAGTCCTGAGAAGATTTTTGCAGTGTATAAAACTGCAGCATTCAGGCCTATTATATTATGTAGTTTTAATTATGATGTCATTTGATGCCTGCATCATCACCCTATGTTTTCATATATTGTATAATATTCAACGTTAAGTAAAACTTGAAGTTAATGTCCAATGTCTTCGAGCAGTTTGTGAACACATTACAGTAAGCCTCAATATACTGCTCCTTGTTCCATATGTCACCTCGTCCGTTTATTCTCTTTTTCTTAAGAATTCCTTTGCATGTTAAAGTTTCCTCAATTTATTGCCAAACCCCTCTATAATGCCAAAATTTCTCTGGACAAATGGCCTGGTGGCGGTATAACGAGGCTTTGCTGTATATATGGTAGGTCTGGGGATGAGTTAGATTTGTACAAGCTATTTCCCCCCAAGTAAAAATCTATGGTAGACGGCATGTGTGAAGAGCACTGCCTCCCAATGCAAGTAGACCTGTAATTACCTGTACACAAATTACAAGATTAAAGGTGTCTTCTCTCGGAGACATTCCGTGTATATATGGATGCCGATCTTGGAGTATGATTGACCTTTATGTGGAACCGTTCCTGGATCAGCGTATTGATTCGGAGTAGCATGGGGGGGAACGGACACACTGTTCAAAGTATGGTCAGATTCATGCTGGCTGTTTTAAAATGTTTCCAACAGTGTAGATATATATGAATTTATACAAAGATTTCCTCCTGTGTTTCACAAGTCTAAATGAACATTTTAGCTGAAAAAGTGGAAACATGTTTCCAAAGTTTTGATATAATACACCATGCAGCTAGTTATTTTTGTCACTCTCATTATAAATTTACCTAATTTTCACTCAAAATAAGGTAATTAAATTTACACAGATTAAATTTTCGTGATTTAGAGAGTATCTAATTTTGCAGATATAGCTCAGATGTTTACTTTCATTCGTTTAGCGTGATGTTCATCAAAACTTGTAGCATGCATATGTACATGGTACTGCTAATAGGTCTATTAAGAAATGTACATTTTTCTTGTAATTTTTAAAAGTTAATGAAATTGAAAGTTATCACTTCATTTATAGTTATCATACAGTATGTATATATATATATATACTTGAGTATTTATCTGAGTTTTTGACAAATACATGTGTAGTATTATATTAAGATAACAAGGCTTTGAAGAAAAGCTGGCCTGGTGCCTATATATATCTGCCTCCTTTTCCTTTCCTGTGACTTGAGGATTTCCCCAGGGGGAGTCGCATCAACAGGCACATTACGGAGGGGAAAATTACCACTGGCTTATTATAGGATACGAGAACACTTTTTATATACCCTGAAATTTCAAAGTTGGAATAAAAAAAAGTGAAAGTGATTCAGTGGGCGTAAGTAATCAGAGTGGATTTAAAAAACAAGTTTTTCATGCAGTTTATATGTACACTGCATGCTATTCTAAATTTTTGATCCATTGCTTTAACTTGTTCACCCCTGAAGACGCATTTGAACTGTTCCAATTCAAATGTTGGAATAGTTCATTATATATAATTTCAGGGATGAATGAGTTAATATACAAATAATTCAACCGAGTTTTGCTATGTTGTTCTTTTATAGACAATATCAGTTATTCACTTAGGTATATATGTAACAGGAAATCGAAAAGTGTACTTCACAGTGGGGATGGAACATGCGATCTCGGAATTCAGAGTCGGACGCTCTACCACTGAGATACATTGTAAAGGGAGCTAGCATGAATCTAGATGACGACCGCTATCCTACAACAATTAAAATCTGCCAGACTATATTCCCCACTTTTAAAATGTGTTTGCCCTTGAACACCGTACCACAACCACCCATGTTCTAACTTCCTGTCACCAAAGGGAAGGCTACGGACATGTACACCATTTGTAACAGACAGGGAGAAATATACTCCACCGGAGATCGAACCCGCGATCCCAGACTTCCTAGTTGGATGCTCTACACTACTGAGCTTAAAATGAAGGGAAATTATTTCTAGCGCGAAGCTAGAAGGCACCATAATCCTATGTAAAACTAAAATCTGCCATATATACATCCCTTTGGTTAACATTTGTGAAAAAAATTGTGGAATATTTTTCTGTTTTTTTTTTTTTTTTACTAATCAATGAATATCATTAATTAAACTTACCATTTGTGAGAAGATGAAGATATACAAACTACAGATTTGAATTGAAGAATTATGGATTGTTCAATAAAATTTGAATCACAAAAAAACACCAAGGAGATATCTTATGATTGTGATCCAAAGTTCAACCTGTAATTGATAGGTCTGTTATGTACAACACATGTGGATATTTGTCACATTTATACAAAAACTATTTACTGTTATTGACCAATTACAACCCTTTCATTAACGGTAAATGTTTAACCACCCAATAATTACCGAAATCATGTACGCTAGCTTATAGAAGCTAGATCGACCTATAAAATGTAGCTACTCTATAGATTTGAACGTAATCCAAAATCCTTGTGATCCTTTGGTTCCTGTGCTATGTTAGTGTAAACTAGTTCAGTGCTAAATGTGCATATCTATATTAAGTTATAAAAAGGAAGGCAGATTATTTGCAAATAAATAACTCAAACTACTAAAATGCAGAATTGGCTCGATCATATATGTCTCACAAGTGATTAAAACTTATACACCCCTGAAGACACATTTGAACTCTTCCAATCCAAAGGTTGGAAAAGTTCATTATGAAATTTCAGGGGTGAATGATTTAGGCTGACTAGCATCTAGTGCATTAATATTACAGTGGAGGGTTGGTATGCCAGCATCCGAGGTGACATTTCTCTCTGTAGTACCGGGAGGTGAAGTACAATGTATTGATCCCCATCTGGGAAACAAATTATGGTTATTTAGCTTTACAATGTTTTTGTGTAGCTTTCAATTACAGATCCCACTTTGATATAATTAACTATATCTATTAGGTACATTATATTAGTGCACTTATATAACATTTCATCCTGTACTTAAAAGGTCAAAATTTTCCCAATTTTTTCCCCCTGAAAATTCTTTGACTACGTACATGTGATGCATGTAATACGGTTTACAAGGAAATGTTCGCGCAGTCAAACTTTTACCCTTCGCTGGTAAAATCTATATTCTCCCAGTGTTAATTCTGCCCTTCACATTTAATTACTATGCATATTTCTATGTTGTTTTCTAATGTTCGCTGTAATGATAAATTTTCCCACGTTACGGAAGACGACAAATTTGAAAACGAAACTGCAGCAAAATTTTTCCTGTATACAGTATTGTTACACCATTTGATGACAGTACTGGTATTGAGAGAGAAAACTACATTTGTAACAAGATGTATACCTTTCCTGACTTAAAACCACAGGCAGTTCAGGTATTTTTATTGAAGAATTATAAAGTCCTTTGCGTAAATAGTGAAAAAAATGTGCTGACTTTACTTACATATATTGCTTTAAAAATTGAAACTAATTTTGCGATTATCATTGCAAACATGTTATGATTTGAATGCAAGTACCGGTATTAAGAATTTTCCCCACTATTCCCCACTTGTTTTCTGCAGGAAGCTTTTTTTGTGTTTTTTAGTAAAAGTGCAAGTAATATCGTGGAACAAACTACTTCCTGCTCTTTTGCTGGCCACGGACATGTGTCATATTCATGTCAACAGATTGATATTTATAGGTGATAAATGTTTTATTGAATGTGCCAGCTGATAATCTGATTTTGTAGGTAAATTTATTACTGCTCTGCAAGGCTTTGCACATGCATGTGGCTTAAAATGTTTGTTTCAAAACATTGATTTTTATATAATTATAAATTTAGTTCATGAAATGTTCTGAAATAATAATGTATAGCAGGAAAATTTTGACTTTTTTGCCCTCCACAATTAATGAGCACACATTTATTCTGGCAGCAAATGTACTATCAATACACGGCACATCATATACACTGTATGATTATTACATGTAAGGGTCGAAATCGACTTTACCAGTGAAGGTGAATATTTGACCGGGCGAAAGTCTCCCAATATTCTGTACATGTGATTAATAATAATTAATAAGCTTTTTTTATTGGCAGACCCAGACCAGATAATGTCTTTCATTGAAAGTATGTAAGTTTTACAATGCAATCGACCATTGGTGGTCCATGATCGTCATAATATATAAGGAATATTTTCAATGATCAGCCAGAAATATTTTTACATGTATACTAGCATTATCTATATCTTAATTTAATTTCAGATATTATGTCACCATCCTATACAAAAATAGAGATTTAAAGACTTTGGTTTCCCTTTTTTTAATTTGGAAGTCTTTAAGATAAAAAAATCTACATGTACATTAGTATAATTCTTCAAAATTTGAAGTTTAAATTAATTCTAACTGAAATATTAATGAATCCAGGAAAAAATTATATCATGACTCATGTTCAGTAAAACTGTACATACTGTAATCAAATCAGAGGAGAATGTAGTATGTAGATTGCATTGTATGATATTTGACACTGTGCACACCTGGGATTCCACGTCTTTCTTGTCCCCCAGTAAATGTCAAGCCAGCTTTGTGACATAAAAACATTTAGTTAACTAATCAAATAAAGTGAAACCTGTAGCTTAATTGTTGGTATAATGTACTCGGAGTATTGTTCAGCGGTTTCGGTTTTTGTCTTCGTAATCTGAGGCAGAGGACCTTCCTCACAATTAGGGCCGATTGGGGACAGAAAATTGATCGCTTTTGTGCCGTACCGACACATGCTGAGCTGGCAGCAAACTTTATAGTCTACTGAATTAAATTGCCAGCTAAACCCAAGCATGCTTACACTTCTGTAGAGAAACATCTATGTTTCAATCAGTTTCAGTCAAATTGAATACTAGGCAATCAAGGAGTAATCGAGCCCTGATCCCTGGAGAACACCATTGCCCAATAGTTGCTTATTGTTTCTGCTCAATCCTAATTTTAGTCTTTGCATTTTTTCCCTGTATCTATGTCTATTGGCGATCCAATGGAGCATCAACAAAGGCGACAAGAATGACCGGCCTTGTCCTTATACCCAGCCACATATTGATCCAATAGATTAAGTCTTTTTTCCTGCGGCTGGAGACTCTGTCAAACGTAATTTGCTTTTTCTCAAGCTTGAGACCTTGTAGAGCATAATCAACCACATCGGAATGTAATATTCTCTTCCGCTGGCTTGAGATCTATAGCTTAACGAGCACAACTCCGTATCACGGGTCGGAGACTTAGATAGCTTGGGGAGTATGACTAAGTCCTATGTTCAGAGTGGAATGTAGAACAATTACTCAGACCTTAGACCAAGCCTGTAGATTGTAACTGACGGACTAAGATCAAGGTTCTAAAGTTTAAAATTGACTGAGATTTAAGTTGTATAATGCAATGTTGGTCCGAGACTTATTAAATAAAATAGCTTGTTAAGTGTCACTTAGGTTTGAGTCTTGGCAAATTTAGTGTAACTCTAGTCCGAGACATAACTTGCACAATTTGCTGATTAAAATACAGATGTTAATTAATCACCATGGGCATTAAATAACACTTAGTGTATAATGAAGATCAGTTGGATCGTAACTTATATAGTGTAATAATTCTGGTCTGAGTTCTAGCTTGTTAAGTGTAAGTGCGGTCTGAGATTTAGCTTGTGGAGTCATGTAAACATCCTGTAACTGTGCTCTGAAGACAACCTCCCTTTGGCCGAAACATGTCGGCATGTTGGATGTAAATCAAACATTACATTTTGAACCGGATTCAGTGGTGTTGCTCATCATTTCTATTTTCGTTTGTGGAGTGTAAGTTAGGTCTGAGTCCCTTGCTTGCTGTATAATGTAACTCTGATCTAAGTCCTAGCTTATGGGTAAAACTTTGGTCTGAGACTTACAAATGTAGCTAGAGTGTATTAAGTCTCTCGTCTGATTTCTAGCTTGCATAAATTTAATGTAACTGTGGTCTGAGACTTGGTTTGCAGAGTGTAACTCTGTGTTCTGAGACAAAACTTGTAATTCTGGTCAATCTCAACTTGTACAGTATAACTCTAGCCTGAGGCTATAACCTGTGTTGTTTAACTCTGCATGGGCCTAGGATCCAGCTTGTATAGATCTAGGCTTGTATATAAATTGTCGAATATCCTATCTTCTTTGGTGTAACACTAACTCTGGTCTGGTTTCTAACTGATATAGAGTGCTCGGGGTGTCCTAGGTTGTATGGAGTAACACTGATCTATTAAAAGTAAACTGTAAATACTGTGACTTAAAGCTTGTAGAGTATAAATCTACACAGCTGATTTACATAAAAGCATGTACAACCGTGATCACGGAGCTTCTCCGGCATGTGTCAGCCTGTTTGACCTGTATTTAGGTACTGTCGATACATAAACGATGTCATGAAATATTCATGGATCATATATAGAACTCCAGGCATTAAGTGCAAACATGACTGCAATTATTGTTTTTTTTACGACGCTTAACCAGCAAAGAAAATCCCACTGTTTCAAGGATTTCCTGCTACAATTATCTTAGAAGCCATTGTATTTGGATACACTTACGGGAATAAAGAATGATATATGATGACACAATGTTGTACTGTAGGGAATTGCGTGGTCTGGGTATTCACGCTTGTACCATTATTCAATCTGAAATGGTTTTAGATGTGGTTACGCTGACTGTCATTCCTCTCCAGTAAATTAAAGATGTAACGTACACATAAATATTGTATATACTGGTTAGATATTGTTGTCTTTTACTTATATTTACATCTACCAGTATGCGTATAGAAGGAAGTTATAACGCTATATCGAGAATTTAAAAAAATATATATATAAATAAAAAAATAAAAACAAAAAATTGTCTCGTAAATTAAGTTTATTGGTGCGTTGTTTGTATTGTAAAACAACAAGAAAACGCCTATACCAGAACGTAATGCTAGTGTTTGCATTTACACGATATGCCCATGACAGTATGGTATTGAAGCAAAAAATTGAGTAGTCATGTGTTTCAATATCATTGCATGTTCAGTCTAGTGTTTGCTTGAAACATTAAACAACTTGTTTAAAAGTCGCATGCATCCACTTGAAGAATACATATATACACCAAAGGGAATTCGAAGCCAGGATTTGATGGTGAGAAGCCAGCTGGCTACAGATCCTTGTCAGTATTATATCTAGTAATTTAATATATAATGATCCAGTGATACCCCGACCTAGCTGCACTGACAGAATGCAGAAGCCATATCATAATATCCTGACAGAATCTTATTTCTCATTTGTTTGTTATAAACACATAGAATTTATTATATAATCCAAGAATCCTGACTCTGAGCAGACTCAAAAATGTAATAAAAAAATAGTTTGACAAGGTATACACACAGCTTAATCATACCAATGTCTATTCCGCCTTTTCGTATTGCAGAGTTATCTGCTCTTGTGAGCAGGCATTGATTGTTACGTCATTAGTTTGTGTGAGAAAATTACGTCGTGATGACGTTACTCTCACAAACAAATGACGTAATCAATACCTGCTATCAAGAGCAGATAACTCTGCAATACGAAAAGACGGAATAATAACTCTGAAGAGGTAGCTTAATCGGTTAGAGCGATATTATAACAATCTGAAGTCCTGCATTTGAATCCAGGGTTTTTACACTCAGAACACTGTTGGTGATTACATTTTGTTCATTTCATCTTTATTATTTCTCAGTAAAGTCCTGCAAGATATGATTTTCATTTCAGAAACCCTTTTGCATATAGCTGCTGTAATGCCGCAGAAAACAGTGTCCAATACTTAGTTACAGTTTTTGCCAGTGGTACGAGGATCCTTAACAAATATCATTATTTTTCAAAGCTTCCACTAAGGATTTAAACCGGGGACCTCTGATTGAGCAAACAGGAAGTTTTCTCTCGCTGAGGCAATAGGAAGCAGCTTTTACATATAGTACCACAACGTCATACTCCCAATTCCAGGAAAGAACTTGTTTGGTTTTTCTAGGGGTTACAGATCTAGATATGCTTGCAACAGCAAGGCTAAATATTTTTGTCAATATTTCTGTGTTCCCAACGCTGGCACCAAAAAATGTAACAGAGCTCATTATTTTTCTATGTCACCACTGGGGATCGAACCCAGCACCTCTGCTTTTCTAGTCTGATGCTCTACATAATACCTGAATTCTCACTACTGATTCATACGGAAGTGACTGGTAAATTTTACTAGGGTGACATTTCTAATCCTTTCACTACTGTAGACCATAATGGACTCATCCAGATGAATGTATAGTAGAGTCTACTTAAGTTACTTAGGGGTGAAAGGGTTAAGAAAATCAAGATCCAAATGTTCTGCCTCCAGCTTCACTGATGAGATTTTGTTTTATCAAAAGATGCAGGTCTGCTATAGGAAAGTTGGTATTTCTGTTGTTTAATTACCTAAATCAAAGGTAGACATCTACTTTGTACGTAATCAGTTTAGGACAGCTGGTTCAAGAAATTCTTCGACTCAAGCAGTACATTATGTAAATGACAGGTTCAAGTTTCTGTATACCTTCCCGATCGGATCAGAAGTACGTAAAATCCATCAATTATATTGCTCAACCATGTGTCATGAAATGATCCTTCAGGGATAGAAATGTACATCTTGTATTTATGATTTGTTTCATGTAGGGATCAGTCTTTAATTTACAAGATATTTTCTAAATTTCTGTTAATTATTTCAACCAGTCTACAGACTCATGATCATGAGCCTATTTTCAGGCTAATTCTTGAGCTAACATGAGCATTTATCATAAGTGGTGATTGGGGATTTTCTCAAAACCTATTTTGATTCTGTCATCCAATTATGTATTTATAGAGGACATTTTAATTAAGAAGTCATATTTGTTTATGCCAGATTTCTGAATATGTCAATAATGCATTTAAGTGCATTTTACTGAAATTAAATTGGAGAGCCCTACCCCATCTTTACTTTATATATGGATAAGAATATTATCCTCCTTATTTCTTCAAAGACAATTACAGTTTACAGGCCTTTTTAGGGAATATTTAGAAATTATTCCCACTAATATTGCAGAAGAATATTAATACAGTGTTAATCAAAGATCATGGTCAGTAGTTCAAAGAATAAATCTTTATAATCATCAGGCCCGAAGGTCAAATCCCCATGGTGGAGCCCAGACGTGTTGGAGATGAAAAAAAAAAATTCTTTTGAATATATAACTATTTGCAACAACAAATAGAGAAACAGATCTTAAGTTAAAATGCCTTACACATTGGAACTCTTCTTCATTAGAGATACAAAAAGCACTAGGACTCTCTACCTTAAGTCTTAAGCTTCAAATTATAATAACAGTGTTTCTTTATTGCGAAGCCAGCAATTAAAGCCCAGGAAAATCTAGAGAGAAAAAGTCTGTCACAACTTATCTGAGATCTAAAATACTAATAGAGCTGTCTGAAATATTTCCTGGTTATACTGCCATTATAGAGATCAGCGGGTGTCATTTTAAAATCAAACCTGCACCAGAGTGTGAGAGTCTGACAAGACATATCCATTAAGTCAATCAATACAGATTATAAACCCGGCTTGTATTACATTGATGGGGATATATGTAGCAAGATTTCTAGCAGGCACTGAGCGATATGCAATCACAAGCTATTGTGTGGTGGGCTGTGTGGCGCTAATGAACTACCGACCACTCTGTTGTTCTTTTCCTTCGTTTGTATGACAATGCCACATATTGTGATTTATGCTATACCTGTAACCTTGAGTATCAGCATTTAAGCTTAACTCAATCACCCCTGAAGACACATTTGAACTCTTCCAGTTCAAAGGTTGGTATAGTTCATTATGAAATTTCAGGGATGAAAGAGTTAATATAACTCCTTTCTAGGAACTATAATCTAGTATCCTTAATCCACACTTGTGGCACATGTTCATGTACTTACCTCCATGTGGGGACTATAATAAGCTTACCATCCTAAATCTGCTCTATCATGGTACTTAACCCTCCCTGTGGAGATTATAACCGAGCATCCTTAATCCACTTTTGTGGCACTATACCCTTCCTGTGGGGGGATTATAAGGCAGCATCATCCTCCCTGTGAGGAATGAATGACTTTGCAAACTTAATCCACACTTGTTGTAATACCCTATCTGTGGAGTAATATGACCTATTGTCCTGAAACCTCACACAGTGCACCTGTTAGCCCTATATAGTATAAATAAAATAATCTAAGCTGAAACTGATCAATATTCCCCTTGTGTGCTTTATTGTTCACGATCATTTATTGAAATAGAAAATATGAGTCCGTGTGCTCATGAATATGCATGATCGTATGTTGATTGTATCCGTTTGTTTGAAAATCTATTGTTTAGAATGATAATTTTTGTAGAACTTTGTAAAACATATATTTCATTTAGGTATCATAATATTCAAATGTACATGTATATATATATACACACTGTATATTTATATCAAATCAAAATTAACACAAAATACAATTTTTGATTATATAGACTTTATTGTGCATTTTGTTATGGGTGCATCTTTACATTACAGGTGTCCAAAAATTAATTCGAAAATTTGACTTTACATGCAAATATCTTTATAAGCATTTATTTACATAGTACAATGAATATTGAAGTTAAACAAATACCTCCGGTTGCTGATAGCAAGTTTTACAAGTGTGTCAATATTGCGATTTTTTGGTTTGTGATTGGTAAACGTCCGACTTGTCCCTGTGCTCGTGACCATGGTACTTGTTGTGTCAGATAGAAGATATATGGAAAAAAATAAAATTACAGCATGGCTGAGCTAACCCGTTTATGTCCCACTGTAGAGGGAAAGTCTAACTCAGCCGTCTGATTACTTGTCTTGTTTCGGCAGTATGTATTTACATATTGGTCCACCAGGAATATGTTTATCAAAAATCGGAATCTAGCTTGCCATGCGGATGTCCACAGAAGTTTTGCGTCAGCAGATTTGAGCCATCAGCTGGAGGCTTGCACCGAGACAGCTAGACAGTTGAATCTTGAGTAACTCTTGAACACTGGCAATAGCGCACTGTTCTAAATACATCCTGTGATCAGTCATAATGAGTTTTGGAGAAATGCTTGCCATCATAGATGGCACACATGTGTTACACATGTGAATGTGCATTTTGCACACATGTTGATATATATCATTATTATAATTAGGTAATTACACATGTAAATAGACGAATAATAGAAAAAAATTACCAAGGTGAACTGCAACCTGTATCGCAGCCATGTACATAGACTTTGTATAGTAGGTGGCTTGGAAAGTTGGAATTATATACATATACATGTATATGTGACTGGTTTATATAGTGGAAGTATATAGTTGTGGCAAGCAGTTTGAGCATAGTATGTAGCTGCAGGGCTAGAAATTAAGGGTAGCGCAATAGTCTGAGACTAGTGAAATCAACTGGTGGACTTTTGGTTCCAAAAACCACAAACTCGATATTGACAAGTCAAAATTTGATATTACTTAACCTGTTGAAAAATATTTGGTTAGTGGAATTTGCACATATACTAGCTAGTAAAAATTGGAAACTACTAAAACCACTGACTTCAAAAAAAAGCTGGATCAAGATAACCATTTCCAGTTTTACAGCATCGCCATGCCATGCTATTCACCACATTACTAAATCATTGATGGCCACGGCTAGTGATAGTTTTTGATGTAATGGTTCTTTAATGGTCATTCCAAACTAATTATTCATTGACTAAATCAATGGGAAGTTTAAAATTCAGAGTGAATTGCTTCTTGATTTCCACCTCGGTGCTTAAGTCCTCCCGTTACCCTGGAATATTTGTATTTTAATCCGGTGTTTAGCACCAGTGAGATCTTTAAATGTGTACATATTCAGTTCAGTGCCAGTGAAAAGATGAGAGGCTATTTATGATGGCTATGGAAAAGTCCCGAATAAACTGCAGGCGTATAATACTACCTTGTAAGATATGGTATTTTTACCATTTTAATTTTATAATCCAAACTTTTTTTCATTTTTAACCATTGAACAACATGAGCAATTGGCAACACGAGCCTAGACCTGCACTTTTTATAAAATTTTACACACCATCACATATACACTTCATCTTTCTTTCTCTCTCTTCCCCTAGCCTTCTGTCTCTATCTTTCACATCTCTACCTTTCTCCCTCTTGGCAAATCTCTCAATCCAATAATGGTATTTTTAGGTACTTATATATATGTCAAGGCTGAAATATTTGAAACTTACTCTGTAAATTTTCAACACTATTGCTCAAAAATATATGTACCTGTACACATGTCTTGTTTTAAGACTCATGATATATACAATGTACCAGTTATCTCCCTTGGCACCAATGAAACAGACACTTGCAGGTTTCGGGATTAGAATGATCCTGCTGTATATTGTATGAGGTAAGGAACTAATGTTGAGCTGCCTGCAGAATCAGGGTTTTCTTCTTGGTCGTCTGCTTAGGGGTCTGTTGAAGAAACCAAAATCAATCTTTTGTCCTGATGCAACAAGAAGGATCTCAACCTTTTCGTTATTTTCATGTGCATATGTACAGTTGAAGGTCAATGATTAAAATATACTGTTTACCGGGAAATTTTCGCTGTAGTTTAATTTTTCGCCTTTTTGCCCGCTGTAATGAGGGCGATTATAAAACAATACAGCGAACAGTATCAAACAACATAATTTGCATGATAATTAAATGTGAAAGGCGAAATCAACACTGGGCGAACATGGTTTATTCCTGCGAAGGGCGAAAGTTTAACTGGGTGAAAATTTCCCGTTGTGCAGCAGTTTACATGTACATTATTGAGTTTGTCTTTACAAGTTCAATTTAATAGTAGAGATTAAAGTGTACCGTTAATTTCAAATGCTGTTTTTGAGACTAATGAAGTATTAAAAATAATTGTGTATTTTGTTTATTACAGCTGATAGGAGCAGCCATTCTAGGGTTCTCACTGTGGTTTCTGTTGGATGTTTGGATTAAAGAGTATGTGCAGGCCGCGCCGGAACTATTGGAATATCGTATCTATGTGTACCTGTTCATCGCCGGGGGCAGCTTCATCCTCGTGTTCGGGGTCATTGGCATGATTGGTGCTGTCAAACCAAATGTTGTGTGTCTTGTTGTGGTGAGTATACAACAAAAACATGAGTACCAAACATAATGTTGTGTGTCTTGTTGTGGTGAGTACACAACAAAAACATGAGGACCAAACATAATGTTGTGTCTTGTTGTGGTGAGTATACAACAAGAACATGAGTACCAAACATAATGTTGTGTGTCTTGTGGTGAGTACACAACAAAAACATGAGTACCAAACATAATGTTGTGTGTCTTGTTGTGGTGAGTATACAACAAAAACATGAGTACCAAACATAATGTTGTGGTGAGTATTTAACAAAAACATGAGTACTAAACATAATGTTGTGTTTTGTTGTGGTGAGTATACAACAAAAACATGAGTACCAAACATAATGTTGTGTCTTGTTGTGGTGAGTATACAACAAGAACATAAGTACCAAACATAATGTTGTGTGTCTTGTTGTGGTGAGTACACAACAAAACCATGAGTACCAAACATAATGTTGTGTGTCTTGTTGTGGTGAGTACACAACAAAAATATGAGTACCAAACTAAATAATATGTGTCTTGTTGTGGTGAAAACATGAGTACCAAACTAAATAATATGTATCTTGTTGTGGTGAGTACACAACAAAAACATGAGTACCAAATCAGATGTTATGTGTATTATTGGTTGCGAGTACTAAATGTTATGTGACTTTTGGTTTATAAACTACAGACACAAGTATCAAATGACTTGCTATCATCAATAATTTCTATATAAGGGACAGCTGTTCTCAGGGAGCTGTGATGTCCAATGTTAGACATAACAAAAGCAATACACAAATACAACCCACTTCTAAGATAATTGAATAGAGGCTTAAAGGCGTCATTGGGGGCTGATCATCATAAGCCAGTCGACAATATAGATATAACATGTGGAAACACCTCTTTAGGTAAAGACAACTACATCATGTTTGTTGCTTCAAATTCTTCAGAGAAGCGAGTCTGTGATAATTGAGCTGATTATCTAAGTTCCTGAAGTTAATTAGAGAGGTTAACAATGTATGAAGTGCCGGTTTGTTTGAATTAGTATAATAGCTTTCATCTTTAGGACATTGACTTTGGTCAAAGTAGACAAAAAAGGTCGGTCAGTCGTATGTTCATGACTAGAGTCTTTCACCAGCATGGCCTTGACCTCTGATTCACGGCCAAGTTAAATGGCCGTAGCTAAAACTTGCAATATATCTAGCTTCAAAGTAAAGGCTAAATGACCAGGTGTTCTTCGTTACATTGGTCCGATGTGTATGGATACTGATAGGTAGTGTTTTTCTTTCGGAATGAAAGCTGTTGATTCATATCCTGTACCATTATATACAATGAAATCCATTTCCAAATTCAGAAACTAGTGTGTTGACTTCATCTTGCTATTGGTAGACCAAATTTTGTTTCCAAGTACCTCTTGGGATAGCAAAGTATCTCATATTGAAATCAGGTCTTGTGTTCCACTACATATGTATTTATAGAGTTAAGGCCCTTTGTTCCCTGTGCATCAATTTATTCGAGCCATATCGCATGTTCTCTGTCACATACAAATGCCAAATTTTGTATAGGAGCTGTACCTCTTGGGAAGGCAGAGTACTGCATATTGAAATTAGGTCTTGTGCCGAATTATAAACAAAGTTATGTCCCTTTCTTTACTAAGCATTACTTTTTCTAGGGTATATACATTGTACTGTGTTACCTACATTTTCCAAGTTTTGTATGCTAGGACCTCTTGGGATGGCAGAGTGCTGCTTATTGAAATCAGGTCTTATGCCGCACTAGAAACAGAGTTATGTCCCTTTGTTTACTATCAAACACCTTTTCTGGGTTATCTGTCATATTCTGTGTCACCTACAATTGCCTGATTTTGTGAGTACGACTTTGAATGGCAGAATTTTGTGTATTAAGTCAGGTCTAATGACCCAATATACAGAGTTATGGCCCTTCGTTCAATGATATTGAAAATTGTTCAGAGATTTGGGAGTACAGTACTCAAATATGAAAATGGCATATGAGAATGAATAGCTAAAATATTAATAAATGGTAGGATATATGTATTCTTGTAAAGTTCATTAAAAAATGTTTTTAACTCATTCACCCCTACATATCTAAACTGGACTTGCCCGGTTATTGATTTGGTAAGGTTCAAATGTGACATTAGGGTGAATGAGTTAAGAACATTTTTGGAAAGAAAATCAATTGAATTATTGCTAAAAACCTCCATGTAGATTGCCTAACCTAGGCAAATCTGTAAACCAGTTGGGCTTCTGGAAGAAATATGAAACAATGGACCATTTGGTGATTGTATGTCAGACAGATGTGGTAGGTTTGGGCTAGCATCTCCTGACATTTACAGTACAAGAGACGGGAGTGCTAATGAAGTTTGGATTCTGACTGAAAATCAATCATTTCTTGTAAAATTCATCACAATTACAGTGAGGATGTTACATGAATTACCTTGTCCTATAAGGTATGGACAGCACTTCCTGCTGCAGATATCATTATTACACAAAGAAATGTGTCCATTCTCTTATAAAAAAAAAATCACAGGGTAGAATCAATAAATTGAATTGATTTCTACCCCCGCAGAAACTGAGCAGATTCTCCGTTCCTTTGAATTAGATTAGTCTAATATGAATTGGAGGGTTAACAGGTAGTTGACTGTTAACTATATAAAGGTACTATTTTTGCATGGAAGTTAATTACTTAACCATGTACATGGATATACACAGGGGTAAGTGTAGGGGAGAGGGCACAGAAAAAGGACACATAATAATATACAGCATTTGATAAAGCGCCCCATCTAGCTAACATAAGCCACTCTAAATTTAGCGCTTTACAGTACAAAGATATACAATAAATACAATTAGCATATATACATTAATCTATACAATGTTTGAGGAATTTTCAGAAGCTGCCTTATCAGGTGCTTACTACTAGTCCTATGCCACCTTGCTAATATCTCCCTACATGTGTGTATGCTTGCGTGTGTGCTGGAGATGTAATGTGTTCTGTTCTGTTCCAACGGTATCATTTATAGTGCCACCTCATTTGAATGCTACAGCACAGATACCGCAACATCCACCCCAGACCAATGTATACTCCACAAGGGTTGTTGGAGTTGTGTGGGCAGGAGCAAAACACTTTCTCTGAATATCCATGCGTACTACGACTTCGGGGATCGAACCCCAGCTGCCTGCATGGAAGGTCGCAGTGTTCAACACTCGACCAATACGCCCATACACTTATTTCTATGCTGGCTTATAATTGGCTGTAAGGTTGTAGGTACAGCTGTGTTGTATCATAGAGCAAGCCACTACAGTCAAGCCTGCTCATGCTACCATCTCTATTAAGAGATCACCTGTGTTAGTAGACTTTTTTTTGAATTTTCGAGGGTGGTATCTAAATACAACTTCGATTGTATCTCGTTGCTCAACTCCACTTTCATAGAATGGAGTATGAGATGGTGTGTGCTTGGTATTATCATTTTTGTGCTGTGGTATACAATGGGCATGGCACTATAAATGAGTCTTTGGAAATGCAGACCCACAACAAAGGAAACACCTACACAACCTGCAGCACACATGCAAAAACACACTCCTACTTATGGAGGTAAAATAGAGGGATCACATGGTTAGAGATGCATTTGAGTAAATCTTCCATAATCCCTGATTGTGTTGAATAAATATTTATAATCTGCCTTACTTGAATTTGAAGCATCTTGTAATCGCACAGGGTGTTATATAAATGTATGATTGTACATGTAACAATATCCAGTGATTACCTGTAACTGCTAAGACAGTTAAAGGATATTTGCTGCGTCTCTTCAGTTTATACTGGCAATGGTAAATTAAATATCTATTCAATTTAAAAAAATAAAAAAATATATATATATTTTTAAGCAAAGGTTTTAAGGTCAAGGTCAGGTCAGATGCAGAAAATTTAAAAGCTCTGCTTGTATTACAACAGATTTGATGCGGTTGTGATCCGTATCAGGTTTTCAGATCTTAATGTACTTTATCAGCTATAGAATTTACATGGGTAGAGAAAAAAAAGAGGGTTTTAAAAATAATCAATATGCTGCTGTGATAGCAACAATTAGTGTTACGGAGATATAATTCTGTATACTCCCCATAGTATTTAGCCTCAACAGTCAGCAGCAGGACATAGTGGGGAATTAGTATGGATGATCTCTTCCAAGCTAAATCTCGGCAACCACCAATCGCGAGAGGACATAATTTCTATCATAGATTTACAAAATCAGACCGTTGGCAGGGTAAAGTGTAGGTCACACTGAATATATAATGATTGTGTAGTATGATAAACGGATAAACTTTAACGATGGGCAGACATGACATATGGACATTAAACAAATGCAATCTCGCTACCATTGATCATGGTTGTACAATGTAAA
>NW_018407420.1:178217-179028 GCF_002113885.1 Mizuhopecten yessoensis | reverse complement strand
CTCTCTCTCTCTCTCTCTCTCTCTCTCTCTCTCTCTCTCTCTCTCTCTCTCATTTTTTTTTATTATTAATAAAAAAAAATAAAAAAATATACCTTTATATATATATTTAATTTTTTATTTCCGGATGTACAATTTTCTCATACAGTTCAAGTTTATTTGTAGTGTGGTCGTGTCAATCTTCACTTAAGCGGTCCACAGTTTACCCAGATTGTTCTAATTTTACCAGCTGCAGTTTCTATATCAGCATAGTGATAAAGTAATCCTGTGAATGACAAGTGTCAATTTCCTTGTATCAATGTGATGGAAACAAATCTTGCAACTGACAGATGTCAATTTCCAATACATGTATAAGCATGATATTGATGGAAACAAATCTCTGAGTGACAGATGTCAATTTCCATGAAGGAGACTTACTCCCACAAGTCGCATGACAGATACTGGGTTTATCTTCCAGTTGTATGGGTCCTATTTATTTAAGTCAAGCTAACCAGATTATTACTATGGCAGTTGTATATTTCTAAAATTTGGATTCAAATTCAACATTTTCAAATAACATCATGAAAATCACAGAAATGGTGTTTTTAGCTCACCTGGCACGAAGTGCCAAGTGAACTTATGCCGTGGTGCGGCGTCCGGCGTCCGTCCATCCGTCGTCCGGTGTCAATATTTTACTTTAAACGACTTCTTCTTAATAACCGAAAGGCCTAGGGTGTCGATATTTGGTCAGAAGCAAACTGGGATGAAGGGCTACAAAGTTTGTTCAAATTAATGACCTTCACCTATTTTCAAGGTCACAGGGGTCAAATATGTT
>NW_018407420.1:165208-177187 GCF_002113885.1 Mizuhopecten yessoensis | reverse complement strand
TTTGTTCGACTTTCAATCACAGGGGTGAAATGTTTTAAAAAAAATTAACAGGGTCTTTTGAATGAATTTTAATCATAAATACTGATATTTTGCCTGTAGCTTTATTTTATATCACTTTTAAGGTTACAAGTGTGAGATTTATACCAGGTGAGCGATACAGGCCCATTGGGCCTCTTGTTTTTTTTAACTATTTTGATGCATTATCATGTTGCAATCCATTTTCTTGTATGTCAAATATACATGACATTACATTTGATGTTGCCGAATCAGTCAGAATTTCCAGAAAGAGTAAAATGCCATACATAATATAAAAATAGTGGTTAAACTCTTTTATATTATGGTAAACTATACGGTTGTCACACTACAGTATCTGGTTTTAACTCGTGTACCCCTGAAGTTTCATAATGAACTATTCCAACCTTTGAATTGGAAGAGTTCAAATGTGTCTTCAGGGGTGAATGAGTTCAACACACAAAATAAAATTACTCAAGAGACTGTCTTTCAGCTGGAAACCACCTGCGTTAAAGGACCACCTTTTCAAGGCTCGGCATTGTAGTTACCATATACCGGAAAAATTTCCGCTTAAACTTTTGCCGGTAAAACCCATGTTCGCCCAGTATGAATTTTGCCCTTCACATTTGATTACTATATGTATATTATGTTGTTAGGTAATGTTCGCTGTAATGATAAATTCGCCCATTTTTAAGAAGGGCAAAAAGGCAAAAATTGAAATGGAGCGAAAATTTCCCGTGTTTACTGAACCTGTGTTAAAGAGACCACCTGCAAAAGGAGACTACGTATATATACTTAATAGGGAAGGTGGACTCTGATGTTAGCTAACGGAAACTTTGTAATCTTCAATTGTCCTTCAAACCAAACCTCCTATACAGCTATAGTGCCTGTGTATGCAATATAGTTGTTTGTTATGCATTGTTAAGATAAACATAATTATACAATAATGTATAAAACCTCAAAAGGAGACAGCTTGCAATTGGTATTGATTGAAAATCAGGAGAATCTGAATTTTCAGAGAATCACTGAGGTTTCTGAAACAGTAAGATTCAAGCTCTGAGGCATCTTTTATTCATGACATCATAATTCTGAATACAGAATGTATTGGTTGTCTGTTTCTTACTAGTACATTAGTGTTATAATAAAGAATGCATAGCATGCAAATAAACCCATGGTTGATTGACAAATTTTCTTAACTCATTCACCCCTGAAATTTCACAATGAACTATTCCAACCATTCATTTGGAAGAGTTTAAATGTGTCTTCAGGGGTGAATGAGTTAAAGCTTTAAGGATCCCTGTCCTACTGAAGACAGAACGCTTTAGAATTCCTTATGCAGTATAACCTCCCCTTAGGTTTGTTTTGGATATAACTAGTGGGACTGGACCAGGGGTCGACAACCGATCGGTTAGTTCGTTGGTTAGAACGACTCAATTGTGATCGGAGTTGCGAGTTCGAATCCTGGTCTGGCTTCAGAATGCTGTTGCAATTTATTCTATTTTTTTCATCTTTTATATTTTTCATAAAAATTCCACAAGTTATGGGTTTTTTTCACAATTGATTCATCAAAGTTGTTGTCATGTCAGTGAAAACATTTCCAACTCAAGAGTTAGTTTTTGGCAGTGGTGCAGGAATCCTTAAGTGGAATGAATATTTATGATTTATTATTGAAATAAGTTAAACAGGAGTAATGATGACTTAACACACAAGAGAGTACTTCTACAGTCCTGTTCATGATTAACCCTTTCACCCCTATGTAACTTAAGTAAACTCTTCCATGCATTGATCTGGATGAGTCCATTATGGTCTACAGTGGTGAAAGGGTTAGAACATATTTCATTATGGTTTTAGACCCAAACTTATTTCAATGATGAATGTTAGGTGCTTATATTGTGTGATATTTACATGCAGAAACACAAATTGAAAAAAAAATGAAAAAATCTCCGATATATTCAGCAGAGTGCAATTACACAAATATGATGGTTTAAGGAACCTTGTACCACTGTCAAAAACTCTAACATACCGGTAGTGTTTGAAACTTCTTTTTCGGTCATGGCTATAGCTTTGATCAATCGTTTCTGAAAAGAAAAGCATAAATTGCGGGACTTCTATGAAAAGTAATGAAGATGAAATTAACAAAATTAAATATAATCAACATCTGTGTTCTGAGTGTTAAAAAATCAGCGGGGCTAAACCGGGATTAGAACTCTGAACTTCATGTATTGTTATATTGCCATTCTAACAGACTGCGCTACCTTGTCAACAGAAGTGTCCTGGCCCGACTAGTGTTCTACAGTTACATCCAAAATGGAATGAAGGGGAGATTACTGTATATATAGGATAAACCACAGTGCAGTGGGACAGGGATCCTTAAATTAACATCAGTTGATACATTGTGTTTGTAAATTTGATTTGTAACATAGAAACACTAGTCACGAAACAAAACAACTGTTTTTTTACTCATACCGTGACTGGGCCTAGAACTAGCAAACATTTACGGGACCAGATTGCCATTATTACACCATTACATCACTGCCATTTTCTGCTGAACATTCACTAAAATGTGTTCTTTAATAAGATTGTATTTTTTGTTTCAGTTTCTAGTCTTTTCCGTGCTGTTATTTTTGCTGCTAGTAGTCAGTGTTGTGTTGGGCTTCTTTTACAGAGTGGAGGTGAGTTATAACATAATCACAGCAATTGTACTCCTCTATACCAACGTTTATGAGTTTTCCTTAATATGATAATCTAAATACATTTTGTATGTCTGTTACCTACTTACAATGATTCATTTTCTGACCAAATAGCAGTGTAAAATGCCATTAGGATAAACTAGTCTCTGCAACAGATTAACTCATTTCCCCCTGAAGACACATTTGAACTCTTCCTGTTCAAAGGTTGGAATAGTTCATTATGAATTTTCAGGGGTGAATGAATTAATTGGATAAAGGCCATCATTAAAAAAGTTTGTTTGCAGTTTTCTGAACAGCTCACTGAAAATGGCACCTATTCAAATACTTTTGTTGTTGTTCATTTTGGTAACAACAATTTTGTTTATGAAAAATCAATGACACTTAGGGGTTTTATATAGGTATATGGGGTCTGTAATAAAAAAAACCCATTCCTTCCTACCTACCTACCCACCCTTTGAAAAAAATGTGAGTAGAGAAATTGCAAACAAACAATTTTGTAAGGATAGTCTTAGATTATACCACACAACAAAGATAGGGGTTAATGGAATCGGGTTGTCAAGTTTTATAATGCTCATAAAACATCTGTAATAAACTTACTATACACTTCATGCCTTTTCACATTCAATCTGGGGAATCGAAGCCCAGCTACCGTGGTGAAAGTGTTAATGTTATCAAGTACACAAATGCATGTTTTGTCCAACTCTAGTTTATGTACTGTAGACATACTTACCAGTATTTTAGCGCACTCAAAGTTTAGTGCATTAAGAAAGAAACTTTACCAGCTACCAGGGTAAGTTCATTGATTATTTCTTGCACCCACAAAATACCCTATGTGATAGATATATGAACAATATACAGGAACTTCAATGGGAGCAATGATAATATAGCGCAATTTTTATAGTGCGAAAAGCATTAAAATACGACTACCAACTACTAAATATGTACCTTTAAAATATTATAAGTACATGTGTATAGAATTTTGAAATATGCGGCCTGGTTTCCTTGACGACAGGTAGAAAATACAATACAGAAATCCCAGTTAATGACGACCATAGTGCGGACCCAGTACGGGAAGGTTGACGCCATTACTAGTGCTCTGGACTACATGCAGGTGGAGGTAGGTATCCCAGCTACTCTTACCTCAGTGCTCTTGTCCATCCTCGAAATTCCAGGGGTTCTGATCTTTTACCTTCTCTGCACACCTGGAATATGTCACGACTAAATCGTAGGCACACAGTTAGCTATTTGAGCTGAGCAATTTCTAGAGGCAGCTGATATAACAAGCATTTGAAGAGTACAGAAGAGCAACATCCGACTTCATAGCCAGTTAATTTTGCCGTTATGGTGCAGCATGATCATTTTGATGTTCATCAAAAGAATCAAACTTTAGTCTATTTGTGTCATTCCGAAAGGTGGCATTTACGGAGCTTTCATTGTCATCACGAAATATTACAGGGATGTATAGATAACATGAGAAAGCATAAGCCCAGGAATTTCAAGGACACTCATGAGTGACAGCTATATTGCATTCTACTTCCTGTCTCTATAACAAACTTTTATTACCCTATGTTCAATATGTGTAATCCTATCCAAATTCATGAGACTATAGCGAAACATGGTTATGACAGAACCCAGTATATTTTGTGTATTCTTCCCACATTTTGTTGTGTTATTAATTAACCCATTCACCCCCTAAAGTCACATTTGAACCTTACCAAATAAAAGACTGGGCAAGTCCAGTTTAAATATGTAGGGGTGAATGAGTTAAAGATATATCAACGATGTATTTTTAGTACCAGTGTATACAAATGAAGTCTATCATTTTTGTAAATCTATCCCATAATTCGATGATAAGTTTGTTTTAAAACACAAACAGTAATTGAAAACTTATTTTGAAAGTTTTCGACAACATCTGTTTCCTTTTAGAAGCAAAGAGTGCAAATGACCAGTGTCTCGACCAAAGGTGATTATGGTTGATGATATCCCATAATTCATTTACTTTTAGCATAATTCACCACAGCTAATGTCTATTATGAACTACAAAAATATTATGAACTACAAAAACACTAGCATGGGGTTGGAATTATTTATTTGGTAGATAAGGAAGTGTAATATCTTCTTTGTCATGTTGATGCGGATAAGAAAAGAAGTGTGTGTATATAGGGTGGTCAGTTGTCCTCACACAGATCAACGGTCAGAAGGTCCTGGAGTACTGATTGTATTAATACTTCTATTCCCTGTGGTCTGTGATGTATTGGTCAGTCTGGGCTAGTGTTAAATTGGCCGTCTCTGTCCAGCCAGACTTCATCACTGGCTTACAGTGCAGACCGACAACTCCAAACTCTAGTAACCATCACACGAAACTCGCTGTGAAATCACTAATTTTCGTGGAGTTTTTTAAATTTCATTAGTTCATGGGTTATCTTCATCCACAAATTCAAAGGTCCGCAGAGTTAAGATTACAAGTTTGATTTAAAACAATTCTCCCTTTTAGTGAGTACTCATAATCAACGAATTCAAGTACCCACAAAATGGTGACTTATGAGGAAATCAGGAAATTTGGTCCCCACGAAAATACTGATTTCACTGTAGTATCTGGGTACTGTATAGAGCTACAACGGTTAATACATGCATTTTACCTAATTATATACATAACTCACTTTGTATGCTTAAAAACTAAAGCTGAGTTTGTCTGTTAAGAAGTGTTACCAAGCTATCACTGAAAATTATTCCTAAACTAAGGCATTCCCTTGTAAATAGAGTCAATATTTGTTCGTTCATGACAAGAGTTGCTAGCCATATTCAGTTGGTATATCATGAACAAAGCACAAGTATTCCTGATGTCAATCCTTCAAAACTAGATGAAAGACAAGGTCAGATATGGTCAAGGTCACAGCTACAGAATCTATACATATATGCTAATTGGAAAGTAATGGCTTGTCTGCGGCTAAATGACTTAACTTTTCAACCTGGCATGTGTCTCTCAAGATCACTTGAAAATCAAAGTCATATATTTAATGAAATCTCATAAAAGTGTTTTTTTCTGAACACCATGTTTTAGACTTCTTGTTTTTATATACAAATGCAAGTTCAGCTTTCGACACTCTGGCATAAGATTAAGTAGATATGTACGCCGGACTATCAATCAGATTTGTTGGGGTAGATTTTGTACAGCTTGCGGTTCTGTTGTTTTAAATGTAACAGGTACTTAAAAGAGCATGGTCTACTTCCACTAGGGATCGAATCACTGACCCCGGACTATCAAGTTGGACGCTCTACCACTGAGCTAAAGAGAA
The DNA here is from genome assembly GCF_002113885.1 of Mizuhopecten yessoensis. Classification (NCBI taxonomy): domain Eukaryota; kingdom Metazoa; phylum Mollusca; class Bivalvia; order Pectinida; family Pectinidae; genus Mizuhopecten; species Mizuhopecten yessoensis. The sequence goes on along the minus strand of NW_018407420.1, from coordinate 171,189 downwards.
ATTCTTTTTAGCGCGAAGCTAGAAAGCGACTGTAATCCTTTATATACAATTAATTACGAACTGCCACTTTAAAATGAAATAAGAAATTCCTTGAGTGGTATCTTAAGTATAACAATATTACCATGAATAATATATATAAATTGTATGTATCAGAAATTTAGAGTCTATATGATATACTTATTGTTGACCATGTATTATACTACAAATATTTTTTAGAATCTTTCGTGTCTAATGTCAAAAAATTGAAATGTTGGATGATTTTGGAATTTAGATATCTGCAAAGTCTGTATCTGTGTTTCTTTTCTACAACAGCTTCACTGCTGTGGGGGTGTGAGCTTCGAGGACTACAAGGGATCGGACTGGGTAACGGTCATAGATAACACAGATGCTGGCGTGGAAGCCAACAGTAAGAACACGGCCCCGCTCAGCTGCTGTAGCAGCTACTGGTACATCAGGGCCTCCTTAACACCTGACAGCAAGTACTGTAAAATGTACAAAGACAGTGTCCTCTCCAGTCAGCGGAACGAACCCACAGAAGAGATTTACAAAACGGTAAGCTTTACTTCAGTCAGTGGAACGAATCCATTTCCAGATTTACAAAACTTGGCAACACATAGCAGTATTGTGACTACCGGTAAGTGGCAACACATAACAGTATTGTGACCAAGTGGCAACACATAACAGTTTTGTGACTAAGTGGCAACACTTAACAGTTTTGTGACTAAGTGGCAACACTTGACAGTATTGTGACCAAGTGGCAACACATAGCAGTTTTGTGACCAAGTGGCAATACATAGCAGTATTGTGACTAACGGTAAGTGGCAACACAACAGTTTTGTGACCAAGTGGCAATACATAGCAGTATTGTGACTACCGGTAAGTGGCAACACATAGCAGTATTGTGACTACCTGCAAGTGGCAACACACAACAGGTTTGTGACCAAGTGGCAACACATAGCAGTATTGTGACCAAGTGGCAACACATAGCAATATTTTGAATACCGGTTAGTGGCAACACATAGCAGTATTGTGACTACCGGTAAGTGGCAACACATAGCAGTATTGTGACGAAGTGGCAACCCATAGCAGTATTGTGACTACCGGTAAGGGGCAACACATAACAGTATTGTGACTTCCAGTAAGTGGCAACACATAGCAGTATTGTGACCAAGTGGCAACACACAGCAGTTTTGTGACCAAGTGGCAACACAGCAGTTTTGTGACCCAGTGGCAACACAGCAGTATTGTAACCAAGTGGCAACACATAGCAGTATTGTGACCAAGTGGCAACACATAGCAGTATTGTGACTAAGTGGTAACACATAGCAGTATTGTAACCAAGTGGCAACACATAGTAGTATTGTGTCACAAGTGGCAACACAGCAGTATTGTGACCAAGAGGCAACACAGCAATATTGTAACCAAGTGGCAACACATAGCAGTTTTGTGACCCAGTGGCAACACATAATAGTTTTGTGACCCAGTGGCAATACATAGCAGTATTGTAACCAAGTGGCACACAGCAGTATTGTAACCAAGTGGCAACACATAGCAGTTTTGTGACCAAGTGGCAACACAGCAGTTTTGTGACCCAATGGCAACACATAACAGTTTTGTGACCCAGTGGCAATACTTAGCAGTATTGTAACCAAGTGGCACCACATAGCAGTATTGTGACTACCGTTAAGTGGCAACACAACAGTATTATGACCAAGTGGCAACACATAGCAGTTTTGTGACTAAGTGGTAACACATAGCAATATTGTAACCAAGTGGCAACACATAGCAGTATTGTGACCAAGTGGCAACACATAGCAGTATTTTGACCAAGTGGCAACACATAGAAGTTTTGTGACTAAGTGGTAAAACATAGCAATATTGTAACCAAGTGGCAACACATAACAGTTTTGTGTCCCAGTGGCATTACTTAGCAGTATTGTAACCAAGCGGCACCACATAGCAGTATTGTGACTAAGTGGTAACACATAGCAATATTGTAACCAAGTGGCAACACATGGCAGTATTGTGACCAAGTGGCAACACATAGCAGTTTTGTGACTACCGGTAAGGGGCAACACATAACAGTATTGTGACTTCCAGTAAGTCGCAACACATAGCAGTATTGTGACCAAGTGGCAACACATAGCAGTTTTGTGACCAAGTGGCAACACATAGCAGTATTGTGACTACCGGTAAGTTGCAACACATCAGTATTGTGACTACCGGTAAGTGGCAACACATAACAGTTTTGTGACTGAGTGGGAACACATAGCAATATTGTACACATAATAGTTTTGTGACCCAGTGGCAACACAAAATAGTTTTGTGACCAAGTGGCAACAAAGCAGTATTGTAACCAAGAGGCAACAAAGCAGTATTGTAACCAAGTTGCAACACATAGTAGTTAAGTGGCAACACATAGCAGTATTGTGATTACCGGAAAGTGGCAACACATAGCAGTATTGTAACCAAGTGACAACACAGAAGTATTGTGACCCAGTGGCAAAACATAAATGTTTTGTGACCCAGTGGCAACACATAGCAGTTTTGTGACCCAGTGGCAACACATAAGAGTTTTGTGACCCAGTGGCAACATGTGGCAACACATAGCAGTATTGTGACCCAGTGGCAACACATATTGTAACCAAGTGGCAACACATAGCAGTATTCTGACCAAGTGGCAACACATAACAGTTGTGTGACCCAGTGGCAACACATAATAATTTTGTGACCTAGTGACAACACAGCAGTTTTGTGACCAAGTGGCAACAAAGCAGTATTGTAACCAAGTTGCAACACATAGTAGTTAAGTGGCAACACATAGCAGTATTGTGACTACCGGTAAGTGGCAACACATAACAGTTTTGTGACCAAGTGGCAACACATAGCACACATAGCAGTATTGTGACCAAGTCGCAACACATAGCAGTTTTGTGACCACGTGGCAACACATAGCAGTAGTGTGACTAAGTGGTAACACATAGCAATATTGTAACCAAGTGGCAACACATGGCAGTATTGTGACCAAGTGGCAACATAGCAGTATTGTAACCAAGTGACAACACAGAAGTATTGTGACCCAGTGGCAACACATAAATGTTTTGTGACCCAGTGGCAACACATAAGAGTTTTGTGACCCAGTGGCAACATGTGGCAACACATAGCAGTATTGTGATTACCGGAAAGTGGCAACACATAGCAGTATTGTGCCCAAGTGGCAACACATAGCAGTTTTGTGACCCAGTGGCAACACATAGTAGTCTTGTGACCCAGTGGCAACACATAATTGACTAAGTGGTAACACATAGCAGTATTGTAACCAAGTGACAACACAGAAGTATTGTGACCCAGTGGCAACACATAAATGTTTTGTGACCCAGTGGCAACACATAATTGACTAAGTGGTAACACATAGCAGTATTGTAACCAAGTGACAACACAGAAGTATTGTGACCCAGTGGCAAAACATAAATGTTTTGTGACCCAGTGGCAACACATAAGAGTTTTGTGACCCAGTGGCAACATGTGGCAACACATAGCAGTATTGTGACCCAGTGGCAACACATAAATGTTTTGTGACCCAGTGGCAACACATAGCAGTTTTGTGACCAAGTGGCAACACATAGCAGTTGTGTGACCCAGTGGCAACACATTATAGTTTTGTGACCCAGTGGCAACACATAAGAGTTTTGTGACCCAGTGGCAACATAGCAGTATTGTAACCAAGTGGCAACACATAGCAGTATTGAGACCCAGTGGCAACACATAATAGTTTTGTGACCAAGTGGCAACAAAGCAGTATTGTAACCAAGAGGCAACAAAGCAGTATTGTAACCAAGTGGCAACACATAGTAGTTTTGTGACCCAGTGGCAACACATAGTAGTTTTGTGACCCAGTGGCAACACATAATAATTTTGTGACCTAGTGACAACACAGCAGTTTTGTGACCAAGTGGCAACACATAGCATTTTTGTGACTACCGGTACCAAGTGGCATCACAGCAGTATTGTGACCAAGTGGCAACACATAGCAGTAGTGTGACCTAGTGGCGACACATAGCAGTTTTGTGACCAAGTGGCAACACATAGCAGTTTTGTGACCAAGTGGCAACACATAGCAGTATTGTGACTACCGGTAAGTTGCAACACATCAGTATTGTGACTACCGGTAAGTGGCAACACATAACAGTTTTGTGACTGAGTGGTAACACATAGCAATATTGTGACTAAGTGGCAACACAACAGTATTGTGACCAAGTGGCAACACATAATAATTTTGTGACCCAGTGGCAACACATAGCAGTATTGTGACTAAGTGGCAACACAACAGTATTGTGACTAACTGGCAACACATAACAGTATTGTGACTAAGTGGCAACACATAGTAGTATTGTGACCAAGTGGCAACACATAGCAATATTTTGAATACCGGTAAGTGGCAACACATAGCAGTATTGTGACTACCGGTAAGTGGCAACACATCAATATTGTGACTACCAGTAAGTGGCAACACATAACAGTTTTGTGACCAAGTGGCAACACATAGCAGTATTGTGACTACTGGTAAGTGGCAACACATAACAGGTTTGTGACCAAGTGGCAACACTTAACAGGTTTGTGACCAAGTGGCAACACTTAACAGTTTTGTGACTAAGTGGCAACACATAGCAGTATTGTGACTAAGTGGCAACACAACAATATTGTGACCAAGTGGCAACACAGCAGTATTGTGACTGAGTGGCAACACATAGCAGTATTGTGACCAAGTGGCAACAAATAATAGTTTTGTGACCCAGTGGCCACATATAGCAGTATTGTGACCAAGTGGCAATACAACAGTATTGTATCTAATAAGCAACACATAACAGTATTGTGACTAAGTGGCAACACATAACAGTATTGTGACTAAGTGGCAACACACAGCAATATTTTGAATACCAGTTAATGGCAACACATAGCAGTATTATGACTACCGGTAAGTGGTGACAGTATTGTGACCAAGTGGCAACATATAGCAGTTTTGTGACCAAGTGGCAACAAAAAGCAGTTTTGTGACCAAGTGACAACACATAACAGTATTGTGACCAAGTGGCAACACATAATAGTTTTGTGACCCAGTGGCAACACATAAAAGTAGTGTGACCAATTGACAACACATAGCAGTATTTTGACCAAGTGGCAACACATAATAGTTTTGTGACCCAGTGGCAACACATAGCAGTTTTGTGACCCAGTGGCAACACATAAAAGTATTGTGACCAATTGACAACACAGCAGTTTTGTGACTAATAGTGCCGCTTATTAGCATCACTAGTTACAAATAACAATAAGATGTTTGTCCAGTTTCAACTGTGATAATGATTGAGCTGTTATTATTTTACAGGGTTGTGGTGAAGCTATAGTGGACCTCCTGCGGGACCAGTTCTTCATTGTGTGTGCAGTGGGCATATCTATAATAGCAGTGGTGGTAAGTATGGCATGGAAATCATTATCAAAGCTTAAACTTAGAGTTACTGACTTGATATAGACAGAATTTGAATAATCTTTGTTCCTGTGAAGTTGATGTATTAACTTCCTAACTTTCAAGCCCAAATGATTTTATGGAACAGATTCATTGTAGATAGCATAGAAATGTTAAATTTGCTGTCATGATAAATTTTATTTTTAAAATCTATTGAAAAGTTGTGGTAGCGGCAAATTGCTTTTCTAAGATTCTCTTTTTAGGTCACCTGAGCTTTAGCTCAAGTGACCTATTGCTATCCGTTTTCGTCCGTCGTCGTCCGTCGTCCGTCGTCGTCCGTCGTCCGTTAACATTTTACATTTCAAACTTAAAGTCAAGTTCTGCTGGGCCGATTGAACTGAAAGTTGGTAGGAATGATCACCTCATGGTCCTGACAAAGTGTTGTTATTTTTCGGGTCGATCAGAAATCCAATATGGCCGCCACGGCCGCCATTTTGAAAACCTATTTCAAACTTAAAGT
>NW_018407420.1:61004-164852 GCF_002113885.1 Mizuhopecten yessoensis | reverse complement strand
CCGCCATTTTGAAAAACTATTTCAAACTTAAAGTCAAGTTCTGCTAGGCCGATTGAACTGAAACTTTGTAGGAATGATCAGCTCATGGTCCTGACAAAGTGTTGTTATTTTTCAGAAATACAATTTGGCTGCCATGGCCGCTATTTTGCTACTAAATTCTAATAGGCCGATCTCACTTAAAATTGGTCTAGGAATGATCAGCTCATGGTCCTGACAAAGTTAAGTTAACATTATACTATTTTTTACTCAAATTGGTACATATTTCAACAAACAAACAAAAATACTGTAGATTCAGGTGACCGTTAAGGCCCATGGGCCTCTTGTTTTTGTTTGTTTTTCATATGCATGTTTATCAGTGTTGTTTTATTTGTTTTACAGTTATTGACCATTGTCTTCCTGTCTCTACTCATCCATTACCTGCGAAGGGAACCCCCAATGTCTATGACGGATGATGTCGTGTACGAGATGGCACGTTGCCAAGAGAAATCTCCGTACCCCACAAGGGGTCAAGGTGGACCATACGCCAATCTCTATAACAACTAACTCAGGACAGAATCACCCACACAGAAACAATACTTTCACAACATTGCAGGCCATCGGTTGTTATCTTTCTTCAATTTATCATTTTGTATTTGGGGGTTGTCTCTCTTCTAGAAAATCGGCCTTACAGAAGCAGGATGCGTTCATAACAGATTCATTTTACGATATTCAAGATTGAAGTCACATACGTTTTCACATGTTCTCAAGACTTTAATCAGATGAAAGAAATTAAACTGTCAACTGATCATAAGATAGTGTGACATTACGCATTCAAAACTCACAATTCATGGTACATTTGTAAATTATGTAAAATGAAAAAGAAAAAAAAATCTGTTTGCATTGTCATTGCACTGGAAGATTTAGGGAAGCCATTCCACGGTAAACACATCATGAGGATCCCCTGGGGACTTAAAGAAACTACTTTGTTGAAGGTGCAGTTCATCATTTGTGTTGAAGTTCACATGACAGTGTCCTGTCAGGGGAGATAACTATGACTTTTCATACGCATGAATTTGCAATGTTACAGAGTGTTTCTAATCAAAGTGTTTTTGCTGTAGCTGTATAATACACCTCCATGGAAAGTAGAAGGTGCTGAACACTTGCATTTGATAAATGTATCTTTAAAGCCATCTAGTGATCGTACATTAGATATTTTTTAGAGCGTTTTATTCAATATGTGAATTCATGCTTCACATACTGAACACATTGTGTTGTGTAGATTTTCGATTTTTTTTTTGTCATATGAATGACTGAGCACTTCATTAATTACATACTCTCATTTCCTGAGTACGGAGTACATGGTTTTGAAAAAAAATAATGTTGAATTGTAAGTGTAAAAAAATTATCCACTGTAGGTTATTACAGACAATGGTATCCGTTAGTTACAGACATGTTATCTCTTGGGTCCTCATGTAGCTGGAGAACTTTTCACTGTTCTGTTCACTATTTGTAAAACATGTTTGTTCCTTTCCATAATGCTTTCGAATTCCTAACAGTATCTTTCAGTACTTAAAACTTGCATTATGTATTGAAGAATCTGGATTCATTTCTTCTTCATTGATGAAATGTATAATTATAAATCTTAAAACGGAACAAGAGTTTGCAGTGCTGTATATAACAAAAATGTTAATACATGCGTAACATCAAGTTTCTTTTTTAGAAATTAAAAGATATTGAAATGTGTTACGAAATTTTATGATAAGGAGCTTTAAGAGGTCATGTGTGTGCGACTGTACGTAACCTATTCACCTCGTACCGAATTGTCATATTGACAACAAATTCATTGCGATAGCTTGACATGGCAGCGACTGTGGCCTGTTGAAATAATTCATTACATGCACAGTTTTGAAACGGTTCCTTTTTGGTCGTAGATTTGTCAGTTTTAGCGCTTCTGTGTTAGTCGAGTCCGAGGAACATTTCCCGATTATATTCGTGTTTATATTTTTCTTAATGTTGAAAAAAATAAAGACTGTTAACAAAAACTAAAGTGATTTTTATGAAGTACAAACTAAATATTCGTTACAAGATCTGAGAATTCTATTTATTTCACAATGACATTGATTGTCATAACGTCAAGTAGACGTTTTTCTTGTTGACCTACATATGCAGTGTTGTACACTGACCATAATAATGTTGTTTTAATAAAAAAAAAATAATATGTCATAACTAAGACATGACATCAAAAATTTTAATGGATGATGTGTCTAGATAAATTTGTAAAGGTTGATGTCAGGTTTTTATTCAATATTGTTGCTGTTTTTATCATGACATCTCACCCTAATCGCTTCACCAAGATCATGTTTACGACACCATTTTTTCATGAAGTATGCATGTACAACATATTATCCGAAATTATCCCTAAGTTGATGTCATTCCTATATTTATCTCAGAATTTGCCAGCATTTTCGTTATATTGTTTTGTATAAAAAGAATTATCAGCTTTGATTTGAAAAGGCGAATTCAAGACAACTTTTCATAGTACTGAATTGGCTATATATATATAATATCCAGTATATCGATTGTTGTTGACCAGCTTTTTGTATTGGTAGGAATCCTGTTCAAAGTGTGTTGTAGGCCACGGCTGTGTTTGTGACGATCTGTAGATTCCTGTGCGTCTTGATCGCTTGTCTAGTCTCGTTGCAGCTCTGTGGGCAACGATGAAATGGGTAGAACAGAATTTTCTATGTTCAAATGTATTACCAATTTTTGAGAGGTTGAAGAAGAAGAAAAAATGGATATTTAACTCGTTCACCCCTGAAGACACATTTGAACTCTTCCAATTCAATGGTTGGAATGGTTCATTATGAAATTTCAGGGATGAATGAGTTAAATTCTGTATACCGGAAAACTTTTGCCTTGTCAAAAATTTGCCCTTCAATGTTAAAATCTGTATTAGCCAAATATTAATATCACCCTGTGTATATAACGGTACTTACTATATCATTTTGTACTAATGTTTTCTAGCATGACAAATTTGCCCTCATTATAGAAGGACTATAAAGGCGAAAGTTAAATCACGGCCAATATTTCCTGGTATACAGCCGTTATTGGTGGTTTCTATACCTTGCTGAAATATCTATAGAAATCAAAGTAAGAAAATATCTAAAGCATGTATGTACTCAGATATGTCATCAAATGCCATTTCATATGGAATATTTCCAGATTACAGAGTTTATGTTGATAAGTACAAGTACTTATGTGTACATCTGCTATTTCTTGCATCTACCTTGTGCTCTATTTGCTCAATCAAAAATATCCTGGATACTCCTGGGGTTACACTCACTTACGTTCTCTGCACCCCTGGAATACGTCATAGCAAAATTAAAGGCATGAGGCTAGTTATTTGATAGGTCTCTGGAAAAAAACCTGACCAATCGCTAGGCTGATATCTGTCCTTTGACATTTACAGAGGAGTGACACTCAACTTCAAAGCTAGTCAATGTTACCATTATGCTACCGTGAGATTCTTTTGATGTACATCAAAGATCAAACTAGTCTCCTTGTCTCATCCTCAAGGTGGCACATACAGAGCCTTCGATTTTATCATGACATATTCCAGAGATGCAGACAGCATAAGTGAGCATAAGCTGGAGTATTAACTCATTCACCCCTGACATTTCATAATGGACTATTCCAACCTTTGAATTGGAAGAGTTCAAATGTGTCTCCAGGGGTAAATGAGTTAAGGATGAACTAAAAATAGATCAAGGTCAAACATCGGTAGGTAGAACTTGGTGTGAAAGTCGTACATGTCCATGTTTTTTCGGTGGATGCTGTTCAACAGACTATCTATACTATCCAATCATTCCCCAGTCATTTGTGTATTATAATAACATTACCTTTATATATGACAACTTGGCCTTGCTCTTCCCTTTGCCACAAGATGTATACACACAACACCTTACTGATCCCTGATGGGATCAATCAACTGCCTGAATTTTAAAATATTATAAAAATGTACATTTCCATATGTTTTTAAACAGAATGAATTCTGTTGTGACCAGCTGTGTGACTTTTGATGTTTCAATGTTAAAAAAAAAAATAGGCTAAGATTTTTAGCACATTATCCTGAAAATAATGTCAGAATACTTTTCAGCAAAGTTTTTAAGACATGCTTAATATAGTTAGTATAAATAAGGTAGTTGGTGGCTGTATTCTTGTGTTGTTCTTCTTCATGCGCTGTATCTGTCCAGAACTAGGTAATACTGTAAAAGCTGAAATTTTTGAGATGCAGAATTATTTACAATTTTCACGTTGAGTGAATTAGCACGAAAATATCCACATCCGAATATTTATTTATTATAAAATTCTATTATAATTTTATGTAACGGAACTGGACTGGGTTGTTCGCCTGCAAAACAATATAAAAAATGTACAATAAAAAGGTTTCAGAACCATTACCAACTCTAAATTTCTGGACCGCAATCTCTTTAAATCATTCACCCCTGAAGACACATTTGAACTCTTCCAATTCAATGGTTGGAACAGTTCATTATGAAATTTCAGGGGTGAATGAGTTAAAGAGTCACAACATGAATATTTCCGCACATGAGAATTTCCACTTTTACAGTAACTTGACATGGCAGACCGTAAAAGTTTTCATTTGCCCAGTTAATGTCACAGATGATTCTAATAGGAATATGCTGTATGGATGTTTATATGACGGAACAGTTTTAGTCCTTCTTGTAGGAATGATCATGCTTAGGCCACATTTTTTTTTATTCTAGTACCTTAGAACTTATCTTCATCATTGTTGTTCCCAAAAGGCTGTTACAGACAACTAGCAAGGTTAAGTGGGAGGATGCATGTTGACACAAATTTGAACAGGGCCACAGGTGCAAATATCATCGACCTCCAATCCCTACCCCATACCGACTATTACACTACCGTATTTATCCTGCAATAAGCCCAGGGGGCCACCACATAATCTCCGACTGAAAGTAGGGGTGGGCTTATTACAGGACAATGAAATAGCTTTTGTTGGCATTTCTTCCTAACTGTAATATATATTGGTGGGCTTATTACCAAGCATGGGCTTATTGCCGGATAAATACGGTACAAAGACTGTGGGAAATTGAAGTATATCCTTTGGTGCTTGTGGTTTGAGGACTATTTAAAGGGATGGGGAGGGGTTAATCCATTCAAGCACCTGGGAGCAGGACCCATGTGATCAAAATACAACCTTGAAATGAAATTTCAAAAAAAAATAAAAAATTGTGTGAGGATTTTAATTTTATCAGACTGTCAGTGTTCTGATTAAGCTTTGAAGTGGAAAGTTAACTTGAAAAATAGCCGGTTAGATGTTCACATGATTTAATGTTGATCTTTGTCTATTCTGGAGAAGAAAAAAAAAGCTGGTTCAATGGTTGGGGAATAGCAGGCTTCTTTTCCGAGCAACCGGCTTTCAATGAGAACACTGACTGTCATATAAATACAGAAAGGAAGCTTTACCAGAAAAAATCTGGGTTGATTAAATGAAATCCTCTTGTCCAAGAATTGGTTGTGTATGGTCTACATAAGAACTGGTTCTTGTTTTGTCTTGAGATAAGAAGAGCATATCAACCATTAAGTGGTGGAACGTGTAGTGTGTGTTTTTTTAGAGAGTTAGAGTGCCATTCCATCTGTAGTTCATCAAATGTTTGTAGGTATAGCTGTAGATGTTAGAAGTCTTTTCATCTCAAATCATTTTGTACTGTTTTACTTTTTAATACAGCGGTTGTTTTGATAAGAAGCATTAAGAATGCATTGTGTTGTGTATGTTGTTTTGTATGATTCAGTGTTTTTGTTGGGAGACACATATTTTCTGATATATTAATGCTTGGATGTATGTGCAAAATTCTTCCCAAGTCTGATATATTTACCAACAAACTTCCACTTTATTGTTGTTTATTTAACTATTTAGCCTTTGGAGAAAAACAATTGGTAGATTTTAAGTTTGCATATCAAAAAATTATATAATTTTAATAATTTATTGTACGCAGTAATAATTAGCATACTGAAACGGTAGATATAGCTCAGCAATAGAAAACAGTGGATATTTATATCTGTAAAAATTATTAAATTGAAAGGTTTGGGGGAATGTTGCAATAATTGTTATGTGAAGTTTATTAGACGACAGCTGAAATAAGATCCAAAATTTGACCTGTTAACCCTTTCACCACTGTAGACCATAATGGACTCATCCAGATCAATGCATGGAAGAGATTGATAATGTTACATAGGGGTGAAAGGGTTAAGGGTGTAAATAAATACACTGTATTTATCATGCAATAAACCCAGGGGGCCAACACATCTTGACTGAAAGTTGGGGATAGGCTTATTACAGGACGATGGAAAGGCTTTTTGTTGGCATTTTATCCTATCAGAAATATATATATTGGTGGGCTTGTTACCAAGCATGGGCTTATTGCCGGATAAATACGGTATATAACAATACCAGTAGTGTAGAGTTTATAATATCCATAATCTAATCTGTTTTGGCAAGAAAGATAAAATTGGAATGTAGTATTGAGTCAAAGTTAAAAAGTTCTTCTTTTTTTGTATGAAACGAATAAAACATTTTATGGATGTAAAATAAAAAGAACTTAAAAGAAATCTGTCAATCTATTGAAATTGTGATTCTTGAAAATGAAATTCAGAAATAAGTCCTGGATGCGAATATGCAAGATTTTTTACTCCCAATAATGACTTAAAAGTATATTTATGTCACCCTGGTACAAAATATTAGCCGCTTCCTACCGACTCGGCTAGGGAGAATTTCTTTTTAGCTCATTCGGTAGAGCCTAAGACTAGTAAGCCAGAGGTCCCAGGTTCGACTCCTAGGGGAGGCATTGAAGAAAATATGACCTCTGTTACATTGACCTTAAAACGACTTTACTACAAACTGAGTTAATTTGTTTTAGTATATTGTGATTAACTCTTATGGAGTCTAGCACCCCAGTACATTGATTGGATGTTTAGTCCTTTCACCCCTATGTAACTTTAGTAAACTCTACCATGCATTGATCTGGATGAGTCCATTATGGTCCACAGTGGTGAAAGGGTTAGGAAGTGAGTGTAGAGTCCTGGTATAGGTTTAGTATTACAGAGATCAGTTTTGGATTTTATGATGCAGTTGTCTGATAAAGTGAGTTTTATGTCAGTATTTTACACCTACCATATGTAGGTTGTTGGAATAATTAATTTTATTGATTCAGAACGGTTGTACTGTGTTTTACTGTCAGATGTAGGATAAAGGTTGTTCATAGACTATGAGAAAAATTCACTTGACAAAGAGACTATTTTTTTTTATTTTTTCAGTCTCAGTGCGTTGATTGATTTGAGTTAATATGTTGTGTTAAGAAAATTTTCTGTTTTTTCGTTCATTTTTTAAGAAAAATATTTATGCTATATATAAAGTACAGTATCATCTATAGATCAGTAAATTTTACATTTGTGAAGGAACCATTTACGTTATGTCATCTATTAATTTTCATTTCATTTTGTGTATGCATACATATATTGTATATGTATCACACCTCCCCATAACAGATGTAAAATATATATATTTTAGGTGTTTCATTTGATATAATTTTTCAGTAAGTCATATATTAAACCATGTCAATATTTCCTAACTTTTATGTTGATCATGTGACGTGTGCGTTAATGTCGGATCAGAGACGTTTAAACGTATGTCTACATGTATAGTACATTGTATTTGTTTAGTCCCAAATATTTGTTTTAACCATTTGCAGGGTTTCAGCAGATGACATTATTTATTTAAAGACACAGATCAGAAGATACATTAAAGAGCAACATTTCAGGGTCGGTAACATTTTCCTTAAGGATCCCCGTACCACTGCCAAAAACTATAACGAAGTGTTGGAAACTATATATTTTAGATGAAATAAAAACAAAATGTTATCAAAAACTGTGTTTTGAGTGTAAAACAAATCAATTCATATAGATATATACCATCGCTCTTAAACCGACTGTGCTACCTGGTCAACAGAAGTGTCTTGGCTTAACAGTGTTACAGTTAAATCCAGACTGAAGTTAACCCTTTCACCACTGTAGATCATAATGGACTCATCCAGATCAATGCATGATAGAGTCTACTAAAGTTACATAGGGGTTAAAGGGTTGAGGGAAGATTACTGTTATGTATATAAAATCATAGTGCAGTGGGACAGTGATTCTTAACTCATTCACCCCTGAAATTTCATAATGCACTATTCCAACCTTTGAATTGGAGGAGTTCAAATGTATCTTCAGGGGTAAATGAGTTAAATAAGAAACAAAAAAACAATGACAGAGATCCAACATAAAAAGCTTCAAAACAATAACCTAACTAACATACATCTGTCAATGATTCTACCAGTTTTATTATGCTTAAGTATCCCCATATCACTGCCTAAAAATGAAGGTATTAATTGGATTTTTTTTTACTGGTATGACAATACCTGTGAAAATTAATTTCTGAAAAAAATTCATGTGAATACCTTAATTTTTTCAATATTTTTTAAGATGGAATCAAAATCAAAATCAACGCCAATGTTCTGCGAGTAAATTACAGCAGGCAGAATTCACATCATGAACCTTCAGTTTTATTATGGGGTCACCCAAAGAAACTGAGCTACCTGATCAGATATACTTCCCTACCCCGGTCCCACAACAGGTGTATCTAGAACAAAATTCAGGGGAAGTTGCTGTGTTTTGCTTGCAGTGAGACAGGGATCCTTAAATTGCATAACGGTGGATTAAATGACAATCAAAATAATTGCATCCTAATATAACCTCTTCATAGTTGCTTCATGATAAAATATTACATGTTCATTAAGTATAACTATATTTGAAATATTAATCAAATATGCTAATTTAGCTATATACTAAAATAATTTAGTCCGCATTAAAGCCATTTTGGTCTCTGTTGAGTATGTACCCACAGACAATTGCTACACAATTTTGAAAGTCCTAACCCTGAATCACAGGGTGCTGTTGATATTTGTTAGATAATAAACCGAGATGAGATATATAATGTAATGCCAGTTTATTTAAAAACAAAAACTGGTCTTGCTGTGTGTCTTTCTTCATATTCTAACCACTATGAACAAGACCCTGTGCCTGATAAATGCTTCAAGTGTAATATTGAACATGTGTTGTACATGTATCAGGTTGTCTGCTTTGTGTGTGGAAATTTTCATATTTGATAAGACGAATATAGTATTTTTACAATTTGTATGGATATTAAATTTCCATGTGTTGTCAGTATACACAATAAATGTGAAATTAAATGAAAGAAATTGTTGTTGTTCTCATTTTAATATGAAAGGTCGAGAGAGGTTCCGAATTAACTATTGTGGAACTCTTCACCTTGGAAAACACGAACGCCTTCCATCGCGATATTTATAACTTATCACATGTGTAATTAAGTCTGGATAAAAGAGACACTTTCCGTGATATTGTTAGGTTGTAACAAGCAAGTATGATATTTTTTTCAGCCTTTGCCAAATTTCTATTCTAAATAATCATAAATTTGACACAAAAACTTGATTACGAAACACCGTTGAATATTGGTTACGAAATCAATTTACGGCGGGAAACCAGCTTGGAAAAGACAACAGTAAACAGGGCTAAAGGTTTATCCAAAGGAAGGGAAATGTCTACTACACGCAGTACCCGTGCCAAACGAACACTAAATCGGACAGATGGAGATGGAAATACGAGTTTGAAGAGGAAAAGGGTGAGGAAAAAATCTGACCTATTTGGACTTATAAATATTGACTGATCGAGGAATTACCAACTTGCCGTTTCTTCTTCTTCTTCTTGATACTTATGTGCAATTATATTCTGATTGTTTTTGTCTAGACATTGGTTAAAATCTTTAATAATTCCTGGCATAGATGCAGAATAGGATCAATTGTTTTCCCAATATTTATTTGAAAGAATGAAGTGGAAATGGCTAAGTCTATCATGATCTCCTCTTTGATTATAACCCTTCCCCTAGATAATTTCTGTTATATCCTTATATCATTGCAAAACTCTCCAAAATCAGGCTATTTACGTGTGAAGTAATTTCCCATTAGAAAGTCAAACAACACAGTTCCATGTGGAAAGGGGGTATACTATAGGGACTGGAATTGAGAACAAAATTGCACTAAATGCTTTGCCAAAACCGTAACAGGGGAGGTAAATGGAACAAACTCCCTAAACTAAGTACTGAAACCACCAAGGTAAATCTACATGTACAGTCATTATAGAAATGCAGATAAATCCTTGTTTTCACAGAGTGGTAAAGGTGATGCGATTAAGGAGGAGAAGATACCGCTACAAGAGGTTGAATCAAACCAACAAACCACATGTACAGTAATAAAGAAAGAACCCACCATATTGACTGACCAGCAACAAGTAGTAAAAGCACAGACAGAGCCGACATCACAGTCAAGTGATGAAGAGGACTTGCATGATGAGGTATTATATAACTTCCTCAAAGTGCTTATATTATAGTATTTAGCGGATGAAATGGTTTTGGAAAATCAAGCAACTATTTCATCTTATAAGTGCCGAGTAACTTTGCTTTCAGACATGACTGAAAATACCATATAATTTTTTAAGGTAGATATACCAGGTATATATATCTTACGGTGATTTCTTACTTACCAAAATAATATGGGGCCTTTTGTGTTTAAAAGTGGGGCAATGTACTAGACAAAAAACACATTTTAATCTAAAGGCGAATTTATAATACTACAGACTTGCACAATGTGCCATTGTGGATTCTGTGATAATACTGATATATTTACTGTATACATGTACGTACCATACATACCAATTCTAACGGCTCCATGGTAATTCAGGACCATTCATATGAGTGGCATTTCTGCTGCATATATGTGGAGAATAGGGGCCAAATATATATATTTATGCATGAATCCCACATGATAAGATGCATCCCACAAGGTGCATCCCAAAATAAACACTGTCGTAGTATACGTAACAAGCATATAGCACGTGACCAGTGTTATAATGATAACAATTTGATGTTCTTATATATAAACCACTTTATCACAATCTAGTTTGTAGGTCTCAAAGTGGTTCACAAATTTTTATCTGTGGTTATAATAATAATATGGCCTTTGCAACCAGCCAATATCTATCTCAACTCCTGGGGGAGCATAGAGCTGGTGCTGCCATTTAGGCGCTCACATTTACAGCTAACATTCTACAATTCTAACACTCGTGCCCAACCACATACTCATTTACAGCTGAGTAGACCGGAACAAGTGGAGTAAAGTATCTTGCTCAAAGATACAACACAGTACCAAGCCATGACTCGACCCACAACCTGATTCGGTCACAAGCCCGCATCCTACCACTAGACTACCATATGCCTCCACAGTTGTAGGCTGCGTCACCAAGCAAAATTCAACTTTTTGCTATCTTATATTTAATCTACCTGCCAGGTTATCCGCTGACTTCATTTCCTGATTCCAGTTCGTGTTTTTGATATAAAACTGGTGACAATTTATAGACCCAACTGTTCTTTGAATAGCAAATTGTTATAATTAACAAATTATGATAGAGAAATAAAGGAATCTCGAGACCACAGGGACGTTTTGTGTGATTTACTGTCTACATGTTTCGGCCTGCTATGCGGTCATCATCAGGACAGCAGGCCGAAACATGTAGACAATAAATCACATAAAACGTCCCTGTGGTCTTGAGATTCCTTTATTTCTCCATTATGTTTTATAAGTAAGGGGCTCTGTAGAATCCACTCACAGATCTACCCTAGGACACTACCACAAAGTTCTACATCAGGAGCTCTATAGAATCCACTCACAGATCTACCCTAGGACACTACCACAAAGTTCTACATTAGGAGCTCTATAGACACTACCACAAAGTTCTACATTAGGAGCTTTATAGAATCCACTCACAGATCTACCCTAGGACACTTCCACAAAGTTCTACATCAGGAGCTCTATAGAATCCACTCACAGATCTACCCTAGGACACTACCACAAAGTTCTACATTAGGAGCTCTATAGAATCCACTCACAGATCTACCCTAGGACACTACCACAAAGTTCTACATTAGGAGCTCTATAGAATCCACTCACAGATCTACCCTAGGACACTACCACAAAGTTCTACATTAGGAGCTCTATAGAATCCACTCACAGATCTACCCTAGGACACTACCACAAAGTTCTACATCAGGAGCTCTATAGAATCCACTCACAGGCATACCCTAGGACACTACCACAATGTTCTACATTAGGAGCTCTATAGAATCCACTCACAGATCTACCCTAGGACACTACCACAAAGTTCTACATCAGGAGCTCTATAGATACTACCACAAAGTTCTACATTAGGAGCTTTATAGAATCCACTCACAGATCTACCCTAGGACACTACCACAAAGTGCTACATCAGGAGCTCTATAGAATCCACTCAAAGATCTACCCTAGGACACTACCACAAAGTTTTACATCAGGAGCTCTATAGACACTACCACAAATTTCTACATTAGGAGTTCTATAGACACTACCGCAAAGTTCTACATTAGGAGCTCTATAGACGCTACCACAAAGTTCTACATTAGGAGCTCTATGGACACTACCACAAAGTTCTACATTAGGAGTTCTATAGACACTACCACGAAGTTCTACATTAGGAGCTCTATAGACGCTACCACAAAGTTCTACATTAGGAACTATATAGACACTACCACAAAGTTCTACATTGGGAGCTCTATAGACACTACCACAAAGTTCTACATTAGGAGTTCTATAGACACTACCACAAGGTTCTACATTAGGAGCTCTATAGACACTACCACAAAGATCTACATCAGGAGCTCTATAGAATCCACTCACAGGCATACCCTAGGACACTACCACAATGTTCTACATTAGGAGCTCTATAGAATCCACTCACAAATCTACCCTAGGACACTACCACAAAGTTTTACATCAGGAGCTCTATAGACACTACCACAAATTTCTACATTAGGAGTTCTATAGACACTACCACGAAGTTCTACATTAGGAGCTCTATAGACACTAGCACAAAGTTCTACATCAGGAGCTCTATAGAATCCACTCAAAGATCTACCCTAGGACACTACCACAAAGTTCTACATTAGGAGTTCTATAGACACTACCACAAAGTTCTACGTTAGGAGCTCTATAGACACTACCACAAAGATCTACATCAGGAGCTCTATAGACACTACCACCAAGTTCTACATCAGGAGCTCTATAGAATCCACTCACAGATCTACCCTAGGACACTTCCACAAAGTTCTACATCAGGAACTCTATAGAATCCACTCACAGATCTACCCTAGGACACTACCACAAAGTTTTACATCAGGAGCTCTATAGACACTACCACAAATTTCTACATTAGGAGTTCTA
Source organism: Mizuhopecten yessoensis (assembly GCF_002113885.1). Classification (NCBI taxonomy): domain Eukaryota; kingdom Metazoa; phylum Mollusca; class Bivalvia; order Pectinida; family Pectinidae; genus Mizuhopecten; species Mizuhopecten yessoensis. The sequence continues at coordinate 151,407 of NW_018407420.1, read as the reverse complement.
TAGACACTACCACAAAGTGCTACATTAGGAGCTCTATAGACACTACACCAAGTTCTACATCAGGAGCTCTATAGAATCCACTCACAGGCATACCCTAGGACACTACCACAATGTTCTACATTAGGAGCTCTATAGAATCCACTCACAAATCTACCCTAGGACACTACCACAAAGTTCTATATTAGGAGCTCTATAGAGTCCACTCACAGATCTACCCTAGGACACTACCACAAAGTTCTACATCAGGAGTGTTGGATCACCTTTTATTTCTTTTAATTAACAATTCATAACAGTTTTAAAGACTTGTAGCCGAGGGGCAAATGAAGATTATGCTTTACGCCAGCGATTAGTAGCCGAGTGGTAAATGAAGATTATGCTGAACTGGCGATTAGTAGCTGAGTGGCAAATGAAGATTATGCTTTACTGGCGATTAGTAGCCGAGTGGCAAATGAAGATTATGCTTTACTGGCGATTAGTAGCTGAGTGGCAAATGGAAATTAACCTTTACTAGCGACTAATTCAATGTTGCATTAAAACATATCTATCTAAATTGTTAAAAAATGTTCCAACATGTATTCAGTGATGTTTTCTCGGCAGCTTGAGGAAGGTTAAGCAGCAGACCTCCGTATAACCTATGGATTGCTAAATCCTGAAGAGCCTCACCTAGTAGAGATACTTGATAAATCAGGATTACATTCGCGTATCCCGATTGAAATGGTACAGGTGGCGCAGAAATATTCCACGACAAATGAACGCACTTGGACCGTTCTATAAGCAGAGCTAAAAATGCACAGTTTCGAAGAATAAATAACAATGTATCAATAATATTATGACCTTCTTTCACGGGTCCACTGAATTACATAATGTATCTTAAAAACTACATGTGGCTTGTTTTAGAAAGATATAACGCAAACTAGCAATAGTCAGCATTTCAGTTTCGGTTAGGTACGTCTAGACCCCTCAATCTGCATGTGCCAAATTTTCGCGAGGTCAGCCTCGGTTGAGATCAGTGCCTGTCGTTTTCTTAACAGGTTCAACTGTTTCAACCGGTTGAACCGGATTCGCAAAAGGGGCCCTGGCGTTATGCTTACTTTTGCTCTCTACACCCCTTGAATATGTCATAGCAAAATTAAAGGAACAAGACTAGCAATTTGATTGGTGTCATGTTAAAAAAAAAAAAAAAAAGACCAATTGCTAGACTCATACCTGTTCTTTGAAGATTACAGAGGAGCGATGCCTATAAATTTAATGTTATGCAGCCGACAGATTCTTTTGATTTACATCAAAGGATCAAACTAGTCTTCTTGTCTCATCCACATGGTAGTCATGTGTGATATGACAGACTTTGATTTTGCTATGACATACCCCAGGGTTGGCAGTGCTGATATTACAGTCCCAAGGTGTAAAGGAAGGAATTTTCAGCAGAAGCAGCAATGTCCTTTGTATGCCATCAACCTTCCTTGATATCCAGGGTTAACTCCCACTTTTGCTCTCTTCACCCCTAGAACATGTCATAGCAAAATTGAAGGCACGTGGCTAGCTACTTGATTGGTGTCAGGTAAAAAACCCTGACCAATCGATAGACTCATACCTATTCCTTGAAGATTACAGAGGAGGGATGCCCAACTTCAAAGCCAGTAAGTTTTACCATTACGCGACCAAGAGATTCTTGTTGTACATCAAAGGGTCAATCAACATAGTCTACTCGTCTAATCCACTAGGTGGTGGTGCACACTGAGCCTTCCATTTTGCTATGACATATTCCAGGGTTGCAGAGAACGAAAGTGAATGTAACCCCTGGAGTATTGAGGATGACCATCAGCAGAATCTAACTCTTGGGTGGTCGGGTAGCGCATTGCCTTTCACCAATGCGGCCGGGGTTCGATTCCCCGATTGGACGTGAAAAGGTATGGAGTCACCCGCCCGACCATGTGGGTATTCGCCGGGTACTCCAGTTTCCACCCACACTAAGACCCCTACACGCTAACGTCCGAGCCAGCAAGAGTGATTAATATAAGTTAACAACTTGTTTCATAATTGTTGTAAAATAGATTTATAGTTTATATTATAACTCCTCTATGACTGGTTACGGATGGTGAGTGGGTAAGTTTTGTATGGTCCATGTTTCAGGATGGAATTAGCACATATGAGAAAAGAAGACTTAAGAACATCAAAGACAATGCTGACTTTTTCTCCAGCCTGGGAATATCCGAGGTAATTTGTTTGATAACGAATGTACATATATTTGCATCCAGGGCTGAAATGATGCATTGAACTAAATTATACTTTCTTGTGTATCATATAGTTTCTTGATACTTTCTTGTATATCATATTGTATCGTGATACTTTCTTGTGTATCATATAGTATCGTGATACTTTCTCGTGTATCGTATTGTATCGTGATCCTTTCTTGTGTATCGTATTGTATCGTGATACTTTCTTGTGTATCGTATTGTATCGTGATACTTTCTTGTGTGTCATATTGTATCGTGATACTTTCTTGTGTATCATATAGTATCTTGATACTTTCTTGTATATCATATTGTATCGTGATACTTTCTTGTGTATCATATTGTATCATGATACTTTATTGTGTTTCATATTGTATCGTGATACTTTATTGTGTATCATATTGTATCATATTGTATTGTGATACTTTCTTGTGTATCGTATTGTATCCGTATACTTTCTTGTGTATCGTATTGTATCGTGATACTTTCTCGTGTATCTTATTGTATCGTGATATTTTATTGTGTATCATATTGTATCCTGATACTTTCTTGTGTCATGTTGTATCGTGATACTTTCCTGTGTGTCATATTGTAACGTGATACTTTCTTATGCATCATATTGTATCGTCATACTTTCTTGTGTATCATATAGTATCTTGATACTTTCTTGCGTTTCATATTGTATCGTGATTCTTTCTCGTGTATCGTATTGTATCGTGCTACTTTCTTGTGTATCTTATTGGATAGTGATACTTTCTTGTGTCATATTGTATCGTGATACTTTCTTGTGTATCATTTTGTATCGTGATACTTTCTGGTGTGTCATATTGTATCGTGATACTTTCTTGTGTGTCATATTGTATCGTGATACTTTCTTATGTATCATATTGTATCGTGATACTTTCTTGTGTATCATATTGTATCGTGATACTTTCTTGTGTATCATATTGTACCGTGATACTTTCTTGTGTATCATATTGTATTGTGATACTTTCTTGTGTATCATATTGTATCGTGATACTTTTTTGTGTATCATATTGTACCGTGATACTTTCTTGTGTATCTTATTGTATCGTGATACTTTCTTGTGTATCGGATTGTATCGTGATACTTTCTTGTGTATCGTATTGTATCGTGATACTTTCTTGTGTATCATATTGTATTGTGATACTTTCTTGTGTATCATATTGTATCGTGATACTTGTGTATCATATTGTATCGTGATACTTGTGTATCATATTGTATCGTGATACTTTCTTGTGTATCGTGTTGTATCGTGATACTTTCTTGTGTATCGTATTGTCCCGTGATACTTTCTTGTGTATCGTATTGTACCGTGATACTTTCTTGTGTATCTTATTGTATCGTGATGCTTTCTTGTGTATCATATTGTATCGTGATTCTTTTTTGTGTATCATATTGTACCGTGATACTTTCTTGTGTATCTTATTGTATCGCGATACTTTCTTGTGTATCGGATTGTATCGTGATACTTTCTTGTGTATCATATTGTGTCGTGATACTTTCTTGTGTATCATATTTCTGTTTGCCTGTATCGCGATACACTAACAATTCTGAAGTTATCAACCAGTTCCTTGTGAATTTATTGCCATGTTGGAATGTAATGAATTGTTGTAAAACGAACTTTTTCGTCTGCAACTGTCGTTATAACATTTTAAAAACTAGATTAATTTGTTTTCAATGTTTCAGTTGAGATTTTTCTACCATTATACAATTGTTTTATAATCGTGTTTCATTTTATTCACCAACTTACCTTTTTCAGATGAAAAATGAGTTAAAGCCATCCACAGCAAAACTAAAAGCATCTAGCAGGGGTCTGAAAAAGTAAGTGAATGTCAGACTTTTTGACAAAAACAATAAGACTGGAAATGTTCTTTATTTGAGTCCGAATGATAAATATATATAATATCCATGTGTTCATATTAAACTGATTTTCTCTGAGAATAAAAAAATCGGAGGATAAATATAGTACCAGTAAATTATTTCTTGTGGGGAGTTCATTACCTATTGAATGGTGAATCATCTCAGTAGAGGAATTTCCTTGTTCATATTCTGAACTATCCTAAATGGTAAAACTGGAATATCCTGCATCATCTCAATAGTAATTTCTATGTTGGAGATCATGATTTTTCATTAATCGTTAAATGGAATGTTCCATGTCATCAGAGGTCCTATTAACCCATTCACCCCTTAAGACACATTTGAACTCTTCCAAATCAAAGGTTGGAATAGTTCATTATGAAATTTCAGGGGTCAATGAGTTAAAGTAATTTCCTAATCAAAAATAAGAAATTTTCCTGAATGGTTGACTGGGCTGTTAAACATAATCTAAACCCCTAGTAANAAATATATCAGGTGACCGTTAAGGCCCATGGGCCTCTTGTTTAGTATATATTGTGAACTTTCATGAATGATTAAGAAATGTCCTGACAATAAACAAACCAGTTTAATGCAGTAAGCTATACCATGTTGATGTATATAGACTAGTAAGCAGTATTAATGGTCAAGACAGTGTTTACATGTTGACCGCTACAAGTAGAATTGAGTAGGGCTGCAACGATATATCATATCGTATGGCAATCAAAATTATCAATCAATTTTTATCAAACTCTATTTTTTTTAATCCTTCAGTAAAGATGTGGTCCACTGTGCAGTCATACCCAAAAGTACCAGAAACTATTCAAAAATAGGTTTCGGTAGTATTTACTATTGAAGTTTATGACAAAACTTGATAAAATCCTGCACTGAATCATTATGAAGTTGACCTTTTAAGCGGATATTTGTATCATGATACATATCGTATCGTAAGCATCGTGATACGTATCGTATCGTAAGCAACGTACCGTGATATGTATCGCATTGTTAGGTATGTATATATCGTTGCAGCCATAGCATTGAGTCTTTCTTAGTGCCATAAATCAGAGAGAAGTTGAATATATGGGTTGTTTCTTAGGGAGAAGGCACCAAGGGTACCACTACCAAGGAGGATCAGTCTACGCCTACTGAGGGTTGACCCTAGCGGCAATTCGCTGCCACCCGTGCCGTTATTGCCGGAACCTCTCGAAGAACATGTAAGTTATTTTTGCCTTATATATCAAGTCTGTTAATCATTCAAAAAAATTTGATTTTGTTTTTCTGATTCAGTGTTATGTATTAGACATAAATGTAGCAAAGCCCCGACATCAATTTTTGACACATGCTTTAGGTAACGCAGGTGTCTAGGGGATCGCACATCCTAAGAAGTTTGCTTAACGTGGATTTGCTCCTGTGACACTGGCTCCATCTACTGTGACCTTATATGGTTTATCTGCCCTTATATTTTGGTACATTAACGAGATTGGAATGCCATTCATTCAAAGTGATATCGTAATTGTCAGATTTTTTAATAATTCGAACTTCAATTGCGTGCCTTGGTATAAAGTTTGCTTTAATACTTAACAACTGGTTATCTGAATGGCTGCTTTTTGAACAATCTATATGTCACCCATTCGGATCGGACTATCAGCTGTAGACTAACAACATATATTATCATCAACCTGGCTTCTATGGTACTTGTTCTGATTTCACAAGTTTTCCTTAACTTAAGAGGGGCCGTGGTGGTCAAGTGGTTAAGGCGTCCGACATTCTGCTACCACTAGCCCTCCACCACTGGGTCGCGGTTCGAGGGTTACGTGGAGCAGTCGACAGGTACTGACCGTAGGTTAGTGTTTTTTCTCCGGAACTCCAGCTTTCCTCCACTACAAAAACCTGGCATGTCCTTATAAATGACCATAGCTGTTAATAGGACGTAAGACACAAACAAACCTTAACTTAAGATTTTCTTATTATGCCCACCATTTCATGCAGGGAGGATAATATACTGTATAAGCTTGTCTTTCAGGAACAGAGTTGCTTTTGGGTCAAGGTCACTATTATTTTTCATATATTATGTATTGTCTAAAAATGATGCTGATAGGGGCACTGTTAAATTCATATTATTTCCTATACATTCATACAAAAACAGTCAAAGGTCGTCCTTTAGGGAGTCCGAGCAGTATTACCAGTTATGTTGCAGAACAAATTTCATGATTTCACTGCAATGTGGATAAGCTTCCCGTGTTATGATCAAGTGCTTCGAGAACAGATACGTTCCAACAGAGAATAATAATAGAAATAGAAATATATTTTCCTATTGAAAATTTTTGCTGTAATAAATTGGCAAGCAACTCCAATAAAAAAAAAAATCTGAACATATTGGAACACAAAATTATGTAAATGTGCTATATATACCATTGTATGGCATTGCCACTATACAACCCTACCAAATTCAGTTGGCATTCATATAGGCTATAAATGCCATAGACCTATTGTTGACGTCATCATTGTTTTGTTGGATACCACTGACCCTCCCCGGGCGATGGCTGTACTATTCATTGGAAAAAAGACAAGCATACACGATACATACATTATTTGAACTGAATGCTGAATAATAATAAGTGCAATTGAATTTTTTACGAGATAAACAGATTCTAAAAATGGTAAACATAAGTTGGCATTCATAGGCAATATGAGTTTCAACTAGACAAAGGCAAATCCAACATGAAGCTCTAGCTCGCTTCATTGAATTTGCCTTTGTTTAGTTGTCATTCATATTGCCTATGAATGCCAACTGAAAGCAGTTCAATGCTTAAGGAAACTCATTCAGGGTACCATACTTCAGGGTTGGTATTGTGTCATTTTAAAAAAGGTGTTCCAAGTCTCATATTAAATTTTAGCTTGCCTATCACTTTCTACTTCTGTATGGAATTATTTGAGTTTTTGTACTTGATCTAAAAAACAATCTATGTTTAAATGTTATGTACAATTGATGAAAATTTGCTCTATTAGCCCAGAAAACCAAGTGGTCCTCTTGAGATGAGGAAAAGCTTATTAAAGGAAGGAAGTTTGGAGGATCACAATGATCTGATGGCGAAATTAAAAGGACTGGTGCAAAAGGGGACAAATTCAAAGGAAGACAGCTCAAAGAAAACTACAGCCAGTACCAGGTAAACAATAACTGATTCCTTGCAGAAAAGTTTTTATAAATAGAGGAGCTGTAAGTTTCCCTTCATATTTGATTTATGTTACAAGTTTTTGATTTTTAATGTGTGCGTGCCTCTGCCGAGCAAATATGAAAAATCCAAAACAAGTATCATGCATCTAATATGAAGGGATTCATTTTATCATATAATACAAAGTAAACTGTATAATTGTGATCTGAAACGAATATTTTGTGTTTGGTGAAAATGGCGCCCGCTTCACAGTGACTTGATGTCACATTGATTGTTCCTATTCGATTGTGACGTCATTTCCGGAGTGATATTACACACGTTACATAAACACAATTTATGTGATGGCTTTATGACACTGCATAACATGGTATTAATATGATAAATATATATATTTGTGTATCGCATTTATTTAATATTCTTATAAAAATGCTTTTGACTAATTTGTTTTCAGGGGAAAAACTACTTTAGGAACAGGTTTTATTGAGCAAATATGATAAACACACCTATTTTTGCGATAAATTTAGTGCTTTTCGCGCAAATCCAAATGCACTTAATTATGATGACGTTTTATTGTGAAACCAACTATCTATAAATAGCTGTATCACTAAATCACCACATGTATGTATTAGGGCGGCAACTATCATGATACGATTCTGTGGTTATGATACGATAGGTAGCACGATACACATATACATCTAGTAATAGTAGAAGCAAAGAGAAAAGATGTGTTGTAAAGTTTCAATGTCAGTATTGCAACAGTAAATAGGCTTGGTCCGAAAAACGCAGGACTTTAAAATTTCACACAATTTATGTCTTTCGACGTGCTGGGGCTGTCACTGGCCATGTTGGAACAGATATGAATAGACAGGAAATGACAAAATCCTGAAAATATCGTTGGTGTAATGTAACCTCCCAAAAAATATTGTGTATCAAATCGTATTCAAAATATCGCGACATATTGTTGCAGCCTTAGTATGTATAGTTTAGTGCTTAGTCATAATGCGTTTAATATCAACATATTGTTTAACATCCAGTATTGGAAATTTAAAAGTGTATCAACATATTGTTTAACATCCTTAGTATTGGAAATTTAAAAGTATTGAAAGACCAAGTGGAGTACAACATGTACAACGATGCCTTTTTTAGACAGTTGCATTGGAATCATTTTATTGAAAAAAAATAGCGTTCTCAAACTGAAGATATTTGCTGTTGGGTTATTTTAGACGATATACAACACTAATAACTAATATCTGCAGTAATATAAGTTCATTAGAATATTGTTTCTGTATTTATTTTTCATATATATATGACCATTGTTTTTGGTAGGACGACAGAACAGTTCATGAAAGGCTTCAGTAAGATGCGGCTGGTAGCAGAAAGAGTTGCCAAGGTGGTGCCCAACCGAGTGTTTTCTTTGGACATCCACCCCTCAGAGGATAGGGTACTGGTTGTGGCTGGGGACAAGTGGGGTGCTGTCGGACTTTGGGACGTGGTAAGTGACCTAGGTCGTGTTTGCTGGGACTTTTGGTAAATGGATGGGATTCTGTGGGACTTTGGGATGTGGTAAGTGACCTAGGTCGTGTTTGATGGGACTTGTGGTAAATGGATGGGATTTTGTGGCACTCTGGGACGGAGTAAGTGACCTAGGTCATGTTTGATGGAACTTGTGGTAAATGGATGGGATTTTGTGGCACTCTGGGACGGAGTAAGTGACCTAGGTCGTGTTTGATGGGACTTGGGGTAAATGGATGGGATTTTGTGGCACTCTTTGGGATATTGTTAGTAGTTTGGGGTCACTTTTGATGAAACTTGTGGGTAAATGGATGGGGCTCTGTGGGTCACAGGTGCTGGCTGGACACACAAGTCTGCTGTTTCTTTACTATATGATAGTATTTTACAGTATAAACACATCACATTCGTGTATCCAGCACCTTCTTGGTGAGTATTATGAGTTAATTTTCATGAAACTTGTGGGTGAGTGGATGGGGTTCGTTGGGACTCTGGGATATGGTAAGGGTCAAGTTTGATAGCATTTATATGTAAGGTGGTGAAGTGATGTTGAACTATAGGACATGGTTAGTGGTTGGGGGTCATGGAGTGTATAGGGACTCTGGGACATGGTTAGTGGTTGGGGTCATGGAGTGTATAGGGACTCTGGGACATGGTTAGTGGTTGGGGTCATGGAGTGTATTTGGACTCTGGGACATGGTTAGTGGTTGGGGTCATGGTGTTTATAGGGACTCTGGGACATGGTTAGTGGTTGGGGTCATGGAGTGTATTGGGACTCTGGGACATGGTTAGTGGTTTGGGTCATGGAGTGTATTCAGACTTTGGGACATGGTTGGTGGTTAGTGGTTGAAGTCATAGAGTGTATTGGGACTCTGGGACATAGTTACTGGTTAGTGGTTGGAGTCATGGAGTGTATTGGGACTCTGGGACATGGTTAGTTGTTGGGGCTTGAAGTGTATTGGGACTCTGGGACATAGTTAGTGGTTGGGGTCATGGAGTGTAATGGGACTCGGCTACATGGTTGGTGGTTCTTGACATGGAGTGTATTGGGATTCTGAGTGCTTGTATGGTCATTAGTTGTGTCCTTGTAAGAATATCTATTGTGACCTTTCTTCACTAGGAGCCTGGCCGTGAACACTTGACTGATGGGGTGTTAACCTACACGCCTCACTCCCGCCCTGTCAACTGTCTGCGTTTCTCACCATGGAATTCTTCTCATCTTTACTCAAATAGTTACGATGGGACGTTGCGAGTTGGAGACCTTCAAAAGGAAATATTTGATGAGGTAGGTTATTATTCAGCAAGTATAATTAACCATATTAGGATGCACAGTAGTTTAGTGGTTGCGGATTCCAGTCGCGTCACAGCACTGTGTTGTATCCTTGAGCAAATTTTCTTACCAGATATTTGGTCAGGTAACTATCCCAAGCCTGCCGGGCCGGAACACTGATTGACCGAGACTTATGCGATTAACGGTCAATGCGAAATACAAATTTTCTTACCAGATATTTGGTCAGGTAACTATCCCAAGCTTGCCAGGCCGTAACACTGATTGACAGAGACTTTTGTGATCAACAGTCCATGCGAAATACAAATTTTCTTACCTGACATTCGGTCAGGTAACTATCCCAAGCTTGCTGGACCGGAACACTGATTGACTGAGACTTTTGAGATTAATTCTTTTTGTATTGACAAAGTGTTATTGTTGAGAGTAAATACAAATCTTACACTTGTGGAAATGTTTCATGTCTTTTTCAGATAACGGATAGAAAAAAGTGAGCCTTACAGACCAAGGTGGCCTCTTGTTTATTCTTAATAATAATATTATGCTGTTTGCATTCAGGTATACGCCACATCAGAAGATGATTACAACTTGCTGAAGAACTTTGACTTCTTGTCAGCATCGTCACTTTTGGTATCACAGCAGGATGGAACTGTGGCATTAGTGGACAGACGCACGAAAGGGTAAGGTCAAGGTCATTAATAGGTTGATCAAGGTCACCAATAGGATGTACAAAAAACAAAAAACACTAAATGGGTATACAGAAAATCGCCAAAGGGAATGTCAAGGCAAGCAATGAGTGGGTCAAATTACTGACTATAGCTATTAAAATGTAGGTAAGGGTCATTTATTTTAGCTGGTAGGCCAAGGTCAAGCCGAGAAGTAGGTCAAGTTCACCATGTCCACTGTGTACTTCACCCAATGTTATTAGAAACAAAGTGAAGGTCAAAGAAATTCAAAGATAGCTTAGCTTTTTACACTTTAAATTAATGGATAGGACCATGAACAAAGTTCAGGGGTAAACCAAACATGAATGTTAACCGATTGGAATGCAAAACAGTATGTTAGTCTAGGTTAAAAATGGAATTACTTTGTACTTCAAATTGAAACTATATAAATTTTGATTTTTAATGTTTTCTGTGTTTGTCCTTGTTAGATTTGATTGTATTTAGTAACATGTTAACTAATAACGATGTTCCTAATTTGTTTTCAGAGTTGAAGCAGAACATGAATACAATCTACACTTCAAGTCCCTGCGTACCGTCAGTGTACACCCAGTACACACCCATATATTTGCCACCGCCTCCAATGATGGGTAAGTCTTGTACTGGTGGGACCTGCCAAAGGTATCCCATGTGCCTTGTCAATGCCTGAGGCCGTTGGCCTTGATTTAAAAGTATAATTTGGTCAACATATATCAGCCCCAACTGACTTTGATCCCTTGCAAAATTAGTTTATGTAATATAACACTAGTAGTTTGTAATAAAAAAAATGACAAATTAAAATTTGGAAAATGATTGTAATAAATTGTTTTTATAAACTTATATGAAATTTTGATTACTCACATTAGAACGAATGTATACAGTGAAATCACTAACTTTCGTGGGGCTTTTAATTTCATTGATTTTATGGGTAATCTGCATCTACGAATTCATAGGATTACAAAGTAATTACTAGTTTGATCATAAGCAGTTCTCCATTTCAGTGAGTACTTGTAGTCGACGAATTCATGTTTGTCTGGAAACCATGAAAAATTTGGGCCCCACAGAAACATTTGATTTCACATTAGTCAAACCTACATTACACTATCTGTCAATAGCAATCACTTGTTTTGGGCGACCCCATGTCTACGTTGTGCATTAAAGACTACCTGTCTACAACAACCACCTCTCTATACTGATCACCTGTGTTTAACAACAGTTTTGAGAAAGTCTTAGTAAAGTTTTCCTACTTTTACATGATAATATCCACAATCACCCAGCAACATTTATTTCGTCCAGAAGTCGGTCTTGGCGATAGCTTTTTCTGCTAAAAAGTGACAAAAATTTGGTCCGTTATCAGGTGCTTTTGCTCTCAATCTTTCAGCCAAAAAGCAAAAAAAAATCATGAAATAATGTGAGTTCACCTACATTGTCTAAACAGAAGGCTGACACTTCAATTTCTCAGTGACCATCCAGACAAAGCAAAAATTAATTTACCTGCAACCAAACGCGGCTTTGACTGCCCAAGACTCGAAGGTAAAGACAAATTTCGGTACCAAAACAGTCACTGGTCACATGAAGTACGATCTATACACTGAAACAACAAATAGATATTACCAACTTAGCTGCCTCCATTGATTACTAATACTAAAAGCTGTAACAAATTAATGATATTTCCAGTTGGTTTGTATTTCTATAGGACGGTAAGTTTGTGGGACCACAGGAAGTTGAAGGTTGGCGGTAAGAAGAATGATCCGATTTCCTGCGTGCAGCACGCTAAAGGTGTGTCCAGCGCCTATTTCTCCCCGCTCACCGGCAAATACATCCTTGCCACCTCCATGGACAACAAAATCAGGTTAGTATCATACTTTACCGGAATGTATGTAACCCATGCTCACCTAAGTTGGCAGGGGGTATACAAATGGGATGAAGACAGGCAGCACAACTTCTATTTCTGTAGCATTTCATAAAACCGTTGTAAGATTTCTAGACCTGTATGCACACATGCAGAATATAGTTGAGCTCATTGTGTCCTGCTGAGCACTTAGGGATGCATAGATTTCCTTCAGGTTAATGCAGTGTAAAGATAATAGATAAATGGCTATAAAACTTGTTCAGATAGAATATTCTCATTATGTGTTGACCTTTTCAGGTCCAAAAGATAAAATTCTTACACAATTGAAATGCAAAGTTACGGTACACAATGAAAAATATTTTGTCCAAGCATGCAGTCACTAGAGAAATAAGTGAATTTTCTGTTACATTTCTTCATTTATTTGCCAGACAGTGTAAAGAGTTTTATAACCGGGGGCGAGCTAATATGAAAACTTTGTGACGAGTTTCATAAATTTCATATGAAATGAAAACGAGTGTAAGATCCTTTTTATCACATAGTCCAGATTTGTGGCATTCATTTGTGTTGAATGACAATTTTAATGTCACCATGGAATGTTGAAAGCCACCATTTTCACTCCAGTGCGTAAGTCTGTGACGTCATGTACTTTTTTTCCTAGGCGAGGTGTCACAATTGATGTCTTACAACCAATCACTGGGCTGATCAGTCATATTACATGGGTTAATACGCAAAAAATAAATTGACATGGGTATATTAACTGGATAACACAGTACATTATGTGATATATATATGTATTGCCTTATTTGTATTATTTGTGATGCTTTATTTTATTTTTCCAGTGTGTTTGATAGCTCAGCCCCAGAAAAGTCATTGACAACCTTCAAGTCATTCAAGTAAGTAAAATATCAAAATAGCAGTAGCATATGTTTACGCATGTTCTTGTGTACGAAGAATTTAGATGTTTTGATATGGCCGTTTTTGTACTAAGATGGAAAACAATGCTGATTAATCTGTCAACTTTTTTCTCAGTTTCATTACTTTAATCTTTGCAGACATCCCAAACGTTATATAAGTCATAATAATAATTCTAGGTTCTCATATACCGCTCATCTCCAAGCGGTTTACAAATTATTATCCGTGGTTATAGGGCCTTTGCAACCAGCCAATATCTTTCTCAACTCCCTGGGGAGCATACAGCCGGTGCTGCCATTTCAGCGCATACAGCTAGCATTCAACAATTCTAGCACTGCCCAGTCACGTACTCATTTACAGCTGAGTAGACTGGAACAAGCAGGATAAAGTATCTTGCTCAAAGATACAACACAGTCCCATGGCGTGACTCGAACCCGCAATCCGTCTGTCACGAGCCCGGCGTCCTACCACTAGACTACCGTGGCTCCTCGTATACATGTACAAGATATTGATACTGTAGTGTGCTTTTGAGCAGAGTTATGACTTTCTATTTGTACTTAAAAGCATGTACATGTACAGGTCACAAACAAGTAACCTGGATTGGTTATTGTAAACATAATTAATTTTAGCAATAATCTTATTCAATCAGTAATCTAATGTTAACACTTTAGATATTGCTTGAAGTGTTAATTATGGTTACGCTAATTTAAGTTTGTTAATACGTTTCTGTTGCATATATGATGTGGGTACGCCAAAATATAAAGGAACTAATCTATCAAAATTTGAGAATGAACTAAAATTTCAGTGCACTAAGGTTAGAAAGTTAACAGTATGAAAGTTGTGCACACGAATATTATTTTTTTCTAACTTCTAGTATTAAAAATAAAAACAATGTAATCCGCTTGACAAGGTGTTTCAGAGAATTAGGCTGCATTCGTTTATCGCGATCCATACGGTTGAATCGGTCAGACCCGAGTTATTCCTTTATGAAATGAAGTTGGACCTACTTATTTGATGCTGCAGGCGAGCCTTGACAAAGCCTTGCAAAGCCTGCATATAAACATTTGCAGGTCTGCCAGGATTTATACCTTGAAAATGTTACATTTAAAAACAAACAAACCGGTTGAACCGGATACACGAAAGGGGCCTAAGATATCTTGTTTATACTCACAGGCATGACAACCATGTTGGTCGCTGGCTTACCGGCTTCCGGGCCTCCTGGCATCCACGTCGTGAGGACTTGTTTGTAGTCGGCAGTATGAAGAGACCTCGACAGGTAGGCACAGAAATTTTGCCGATGTCTTTTGTCATACTGAAGTGATTTGTAAATGTGGATATTCAGTTGTTCTCCTCTCCACTGAGATTGCATTCACGTAAAATTGTTTTGGATTGAAGTTGAAAATGATTATATACTTGTCTCTGATACAGCTTGTTTTGTTGTATGTGTAAATCTGCCCTGCTAGCTGTGCATAAGTTATGTAAACTGGATAGAATCATAAATGAATCATATATGCACACCATAAACACCCCATCATATCTGCCCGGTACCTGCCAAATCCATTTTGCTTCCAGTTCAACATGTTTAAGTCACTTTCACCTCTGTAGATGATAATGGACTCATCCAGATCAATGCATGGTACAGTCTATTAAAGTTACATAGAGGTGAAAGGGTTAAGATAAATCAAGCCTCTATTACATTCAACGTGTGTTGCTGCTTATTTATCCGCTGTTGTTAGAAATATCTACATTCAGTATATATGATAAAAAAAGGTTATACAGTAAAAATGACAATTTCTATATCCTAGGCTATTACATCAATACTTAACCCATATCGGCCCTCAGTACTTTGGCCTCACGGTCTGACATGGAGGTCTTCGGTTGATACGGTGATACGCTACAAGTTTCAAGTTGATGCCGTTGTTTTTGTTCCAGATTGAGGTGTACAGTAACACGTGTGAAGACCTCGCGACATTCTACGACCCAGACAACTTAGGATCGGTGTGTTCCCTTAACGCTATCCACCCCACGAGGAACATCCTCGTGGGAGCCAACTCAAGTGGCAGGCTGCATGTGTTCATGTAAACAGGACAGGAGGAAAACTCGGAAAACAGAACAGACCATTCGTTTTTCTTGAGTCCGTGTGGAGTGGATACTTCATCTTCGCCAAAGTTTCAATTCTTGCCAGGGTTTTTCTTAAAATCGGATTAAATTTTAATGTAACAACAAAAAGCTACAACAGTGCAATAAGTTTCATGTTATGTAATGTCATGTAATATTTGTGTCCACTGTGTAGACCAACCAAATTTTCCAAAATTGCTGTTGCCATAGCCGATACCTTGTCAACCAGAGACAGAATTGGGGCGATATTTACAGGGTGAAAACCTGTCAGAAACAGGTGTTGGATGGTATGTAAAAAGGTTGACTTCTTGTTGACCAGTCGGATGAGAAAATATTTTCAGGGTCGAAACCCTGTCGACCAGTGACATAAGTGGTATAATATTTACATTGTTGAAAGCCTGATTACCATAGTCATATGCACTTTCAACCAGACAAACCCTTTAAAAGAGAGACAGGAGGGGGGGGGGGGGAAGACAGAAGTGGGGAGATACCTTGTCAACCGAAGACAGAAGTGGGGAGATATTTACAGGGTCGATACCCTCTCAACCAGAGGCAGAAGTGGAAAGATATTTACAGAAATGACCGGTACTTAAGGGTCAATACCGAGGGACACAAGTCGGGTGATATAAGAAGGATGGCTAGTGTTGAGAGGTCAGCCTCTTAGGTAATGTCACGATTTGCGTGTAAATTAAAAGAGTTTAGATAATGTAGATAATGTAAAAAGAGAATAATCAATTGTGTGGACTTATTATTATTAGTTATTTGAGTCCTAGTCGGACTGTTTAGCCTTTGAAACCATAGACCACATGTGTGATGTCACAGACACGGAGTATTCGAGTCTAAGGCAAACTGTTTAGCCTTTGAAACCATATACTACACGTATGATGTCATGGACAGCCGAACTGTGCCTTGCTATGCTGTAGATGTGTGGATCTCTTATCAAGCATTTTGATGCATGAGACCTCATGGTAAACATGCTGATGGGCATGGTATTCCAACTGCAAGAAATTTTCAATTGCAGCTCATCAGTTGCATCTTTGTAATTAAGTAGTTTTAGTAAGTGTTCAATGGTGATAATGTACACTGTTTCCTAAAGTAAGGAATGTGCAATTTGTCAGACTTTTATAACATACCTAGTAATTATGCCGTATCAAATATCACTAGATAAGTTCATTTAGCAGCAAGTAGGTACATAAATTTCATCTTGATCACTGTTATGCAAAAACTGAAAGGTCCTACCCAGAGGGTTTCACTGACACAACTGTCAAATCAGTCATTGGTGACGTTCATGGTAAATTTACAACACTTATAGTAAGCATTTTTTCCGTATCTGGTTCAACCTCAGGAATATTTGGCACACGTGTATTGAGGGGTCCAGACGTGCCCGACCAAACTTAAATGTTGCTGGTTTGCATCATTTCTTTATAAAATAAGGTGTGGTAATTTACTGCGGAATTATTTTGCGACACCTGAATCGTTTCAACTGGAACATGTGAATGGGACCCTTGCTCACTACTGTGGTGAACGAGGGGAAGTCACTCCCAATAACTCCCACTAACATCACCAAGGACGAAGCTGGCAAAATATTTCTGCAAAACTTTGTATCTGGGGGGGAAAACTTTCAGTTTTTGCATAGCAGTGATCAGATGAACCTTATACATAGACATATCAAATAGTGGTTATCTATAATGCACCGTTCAAATAATTTGATCATGGGCTATCCAAGAAATATTTTGATTAGAGGCAATGTGAATCGATTGAAAATATATTCATTGGGTTGTAATAGCTCCATCTGGTTCAAAGTACTGTACACGTAATGTTGAAATTGGTGTGAATTCGTAACTGTAGCAGTTTTCGTTCCTAGAGGCCCAACATGCGTATGAACATGAAGAAAACGGTTATTTACTTGTTTGTGTAATATTGACGGTGACAAAAAGAACACATAATATTCAGATATTTTTCATCTTAATTCTATTTTCAGAACCAAGACATTTATTGATTTAAATATATTTACAGCTATTAAAAGACAATTTCATAACAAAGAATATTGAAGAATCTCAGTAAAAGCATATCCATGCAAGCTTGTATTATGTATCTCCCAACAGGAAAACTTTCCTTTGTAAATATATGTACTTTATATTTGAATCATGTTTCATATCAATGTAGAAAATATCTTGTCCCAAAATATGCAAAAGTATGCATTACTGTTGAGCAGTAGACTTCTTTCAATTACCCTTTAAGAAATATAAATTTCCATGTGTTAAGTTTTGAATTTCATATGCAAGCTAGACTTGATCCCATGGACTAAATAAAAACCAATTGTCCATGTAATCAGGTGTGTTTAACCAATTTTTGTCTACAAATTCAATCTTGGCACAAGATGATATAAAAAGTTTTCACATAATTGTAGAACAGATCAGTTTATAGCATTTTCTATTAATAGGAAGTATTAAATATTTTGCATAAATTATATTAAAATGTTCCAAAATAAAACTTTTAAAAACTGAAATGCTTCTTGTTTTATATTAAAGTGTTTATTTGAAACAAGAAACTGATTTTGCTGACTGTATGGATAACTTATCCAACATCATTAAGTGACATCAAGTGATATCCTCTCTTTCTTAACAAAATGAAGGATGTTTCATCAAGATATGCTGCAAATATCGCCCCCTGAAAACACTTAATATGAAAAAGCTTTCACTGTTAATACTGTAGCTAGGCTAAGCCTCGTCTGGAATGAATGGAGCCTATCAGACATGTGTAATAGGGATTTTATTTTATCATGAAGCAAAAAGCAAAATTAAAAGAAAATGGCAATTAAATTGTTCACATTCCCCTCCCAAACCAGCCGTTTTAACTCACTATTGTGAGCACTTGACTTGCATCAGACAAATAGTTTCCATATATCAGCTAAATTTCAGATTCTAGAAATTCTTTTGGACAAGTATGCAGTTTACATATCAAGCTTTTTACGATTGCGAAAAAAAAAATGTTTTAAAAAAGTCAATCCTAAGGTACCAGATTTTCATTTAAATAAAAAAAAATCAATGACACCATTATCTGAGAAATTTCTGAATGTCACTTATTTAGCTGTTTATGACTGGTTTTCCAGAACTCTGCTACATTTTGTACAATGATGCAGAATTGGTTCATGCAAATTTATCAATTTCTGTTTTTCATGATTGCATTGAGAATACCAAACCGTGAAGTTTCTGTGTGCAGTGTCAAATGTAATACCAATTTTAGGAAAATCACTCGTTACTTTCCTTGATGTACTATCACTGTACACACTTTCCACCACAGAATAGAAGGTAACACGATGCTGATGATAATAACGATGTGATATCTCTCCAAAAATACCGGGAACAATTGCACGCGAGGATTTGCAATGAACATGATCACAGTCACAATTTCAAAGTCTTTCCATGATTGGTCAAATTATTGTCCGTACGAGTCGCATCTCTGGTGTTATAACTGCCATCCCCGTCGCGCAAGATTGGATGTGGACTGACTTTTCTGGCGTAACCTGTGAAAGCAATATATATATACACATTAGAATACATGAAACGGGAGCCATCTAGCTGTAGGTTCATGGATTTCAATCCAAGGAAAATTAAACCTCCATAAACATGAACAACAATTGCAAAAAGTTGAAGATTTACACCTTGGTACTCCAGGGGTTACGCTCACTTTTAATCTCTGCACACCCCTGGAATGTCATGACAAAACTAAAGGCTCGGTGTGCACCAACTTGTGGATGAGACGGGAAGATTAGTTTGATGTACCGAGAGGAGGGGGGGTGGTAACATCAAAAGAATCTCACTATCGTGTAACTGTAAAATGGGCTGGCTTTGGAGTCGTGTGTCGCTCCTCTGTAATCTTTAAAGGACAGGCACCAGCCTAGCGATTGGTTAGGTTGTTTTTACGTGGGACCAATCAAATAGCTAGCCAGCTGGCCTTCAATTTGGCTCAGGGGTGCAGAGAGTGAAAGGGAGCGTAACCCCTTGAGTGTCAGGGATGGCTTTACACTTACAGAAGTAAAGACTTTCCAAAACATTTTATCAACAAAACTAGCTGAAAGTAGCTTAAGTCAGCATCTTTGAAAGTACAACACGTTCTGCTCTACCTTCCTCTAAATACTATGCACACGTAAGCACTCATTTCAGGTTTTGAATAAAAAAAATCTCAAAGTTGGCGACAACTTTTATTTGACTTTCTGCATTCTTTGGCTGGTTTAAATGAAAGTCTGGATTGGATAGTCTTTGTGATTATAACGAGTTATTATAATGTAACATTTTCAGGGGTAGACCAGTAAATGTTAATGTAGTCCCTGTTACAGAAGTGATATGTCCCTCATTCAGAAAGTAACCACTTTTATTGAAGCCATGAACATTTTTGAAACCTGAGAAGTGGCCCTTATATTGTTCCATAAAGAGAAAAGTTTGGATTGCTACTTATACCTTAACGTTTTATATACTAGGTTACATTCGCGTATCCCGGTTGAAACGGTACAGGTGGCGCAAGAATATTCCACGAACGCACTTGGACCATTCTATACACAGAGCTAAAAATGCACAGTTTCGGAGAATAAAA
Source organism: Mizuhopecten yessoensis (assembly GCF_002113885.1). Lineage (NCBI taxonomy): Eukaryota > Metazoa > Mollusca > Bivalvia > Pectinida > Pectinidae > Mizuhopecten > Mizuhopecten yessoensis. Next base: position 131,155 of record NW_018407420.1, on the reverse strand, counting down.
AACAATGTGTCAAGAATATTATGCCCTTCTTTCATGCTTCCACTGGATTACATAATGTATCTTAAAAACTACAAATGGCTTGACATTGTTTTAGAAAGAAATAATGCAAACTAGCAATAGTCAGTATTTTAGTTTCGGTCAGGTACGTCTGGACCCCTCAATCCACACGTGCCGAATATTCCTGAGGTCAGCCTCGGTTCAGATCTGTGCCTGTCGTTTTCTTTACAAGTTCAACCGTTTCAACCGGATACGCGAATGTACCCCTACATACGAATCCTTTCATTGGCTCATTGCCTAAGAATGTTTGAAAGAACTCACAAAGATTTGCTGGACTTGGATCTGTAGGGGTGGTCTCTGATGATGTTTTCACTTTCCTCCGTCAGTCCCCTCCTGTGCCTGCAAACAAGAAAGGTCATGGGTCAAACCTACACTATAGAAATGTCCACAGTACCTCAAACTATTATAGGATTCACTTTTCAATTATTAAAACAAACAGAAAGACTGAGGATGGAGTGTACACGGCAGTGTCCCAGACAGGAGAAATCAACTCCCCACATCTACTGTATATGGGGAATTAATCTGCTGCAGGGCTGTTTTTGTTTAAACGGTCAAACTTGTCGGACCACTGTTGTTCGTTTATTAAATAAGGTCGGACCTAGTAATCTGATGCTGCTTTCAGGCAAGCCTTGACAAAGCCTTGCAAGGCCTGCATGTATAAACATTTGCAGGTCTGCCAGGATTTATACCCGAAATTGTTCCACATAAACGAACAGGCCCCAGGTTGAACCTTCGCCCCTTTTCACCCTCCCAAATGTGGGCGAATTTCTCATGACAGCGAATTTTAGTTCACAACATGCAATATATAGCAATTACATGTGAATCGTGAAATTAACACTGGGTGAACATGGATTTTAACTGAACAGTTCCCAGTAAACAGCATTAATCCCCCCCCCCATTTTATGCTAGATGCACCAATCTCCAGTGCTTTGAGTGTAATTGAGAGCAGTCACAAAGGGAATCCCTGGGGTATAGAATATTTACGTTTTCATTCAATGGAATGGATTAGACAATGTCATAGCTGGTGGTCTGACATAGCCAGCATTCATCCCTTTCAAAACAGAGCACCGTAAACGGATGCATAATACGCCCATCTGACCCTATCCAATGATATTTTTGTTTGTTAATTAAATCTATATTGTCCTTGTTAGACCCCACATGAACATCCATGCCATAAATTAGGTCAACAACACATGATCTGACTGACTGAACTGAAGGTTGATATCCATCACTTAGTTCCAGAGAAGAAGTCACTTAAAGCAGTATAGCCAAATACCCTTTTTGGCCCTGCCCCTCAGCCCCCTGGGGGGTCAGCCACACCATTTGTACAATTTTAAATCCCTGCCTCCCAGGAATGCTTTTGATCAAATATGATTGATATCCAGTGCACAGTTCTACAGAAGAAGTCGTTTGTAGCAATATAGCCAAATTTCCCCCTTTTGGCCCCCGCCCCTAAGCCCCCTGGGGAGTCAGCCCCACCATTTGTACAATTTTTAATCACCACCACCTAGGGATGCTTCCAGTCAAATTTGGTTGATATCCACATCTTAGTTTCAGAGGAGAAGTCGCTTAAACCAATATGGGCAAATTGACCCCTTTTGGCCCCGCCCCTCAGCCCCCTGGGGGGTCAGCCCCACCATTTGTAAAATTTTGAATCCCCACCACCTAGGGATGCTTCCAGTCAAATTTAGTTAAATTCCAACCAGTGGTTAAGAAGAAGAAGTCGTTTAAAGAAATTGTTGACGTACGTACGGACGGACGGACGACGGACGCCACGGTATGGCATAAGCTCACCTTGGTCCTTCGGACCAGGTGAGCTAATAAATGTAGGAGAAAATCTCAGGACAAAAAATAAAATACTGAAATGAACAAAGGGCGATAACTTTTGCAAAAAATGTCGAATCAAAATTCTTTTAAGGGAGACACAACTTCATATCATGGTTATATTGTATACCAAGTTTCAAAGAGATCGGTCGAAAAATGTAGGAGGAGATTTCCGGACAAACAAAAGTTTACGCCGGCCGGACAACCCCATACCATAATACTCCAGTCAAATTTGACGGGCGTATAAAAAGCAGTATTGTGATATGACTTACCTTGAGGGGAACCTGCCTGAGGCTGCCTTGGTCATCCGCATATAACCAGGGGTCGTGCCTCTGGGTACCTCCACATGATCATCTGTCAACAAAGGGAAGTAATCTATTTAGTATAAAGTATCTAAGGCCACAATATCACGTGTACAAGCAAAACAATATTTTCAAGGTAGGAACTGCACTTATCTGTGATAAAAACAACTGCACTTCAGAAACATTATTTTTAAAGTTTTAAATTGAACTTTTGATCTAGTCTGAGACTGAATGCATATTGTATATTAGGCATGAGAATGTTAACAGAACAGTGATATATATAGGATCTTGCATGAGTTTCCAATTGATATCAGATTCATGAAACGAGTCTAAGAATTTTTCAATTTAGTGAGCCTCTGACAACTAAAAAAGAAACATTTGTGCCGAATTTCATAAGTTTTATATGAAACAAGAATTCCACGGAAGTGGATGTGTCGCCTGCACAGGAAGCTGGGAGATTGTACTTAGCACTGCATGAAGTTTGAGTTTGATCGGCCGAAGGAAACTCAAGTTATCGCACGAAAACAGATTTTCTATTTATAGTAACAGTGACCTTGACCTTTGACCTTCGGACCTGAAAAGCAATCCCACGCAAGCACTTTTGGTAAGGAAGCACTGCATGAAGTTTGAGTTTGATCGGACCAAGGAAACTCTAGTTATCGCACAAAATACAGATCCGGTGAGCTAAAAATGGTACTGTATACACTATATCCATCTGTATTTGCTATTCTGTTCATTGTGTTTTATGTGTTTTTTTGGCAAATAATTTTGATGTTATAGAGCAGTATATGATAAAAGGGTTACCATATATGACCATTTCCATGTCTTACTTCATATCAGCTGAGACTCCCAAGGGTCGAGGGCTGATACGGAGTGCGAAATGGAAATGGTCATATGGTAACCACTAATAACGTATACCATCCAGATAGGCATATTACTCAACTAGAAAACTGAACCATTGAAAAGTATAGCTAAGTGACATTTATTGCTGCGCATAAAATTCCACAAAAGTTTAATGATAATGATGATATACACTCCCAATACGGTGACCTATAGCTAGAGTAAGCTGAGTACCAACCCTGGGATCTGTCTATCATGGAGAACAAGCCCATCTGCTGGAGTTGCTTGCTCTTCTCCTTGCGTGAGTTGTCTGTGGCCTGTCTGGTCAGTTGGTTTCCTGCAGACGACATCTTCAGTATCCTGTTTGGGGTGCAGTCCTTCAGAATCAGTACAGGTGTGTTAGGGGTGGTTTCCTTAGGTATTCGAGCAGGTGTGTTCTCTTTATCCTGTGAGTTCCTGGATAAGAAAGATGTTGAAGTAAGAACCTCGGTGATAATTCATTGATTTCTTTTTATTACACTTTGAGTAATGCATTTTTAAGGTTTTAAAGAAACCCTCCCCATTGTTTTGTATACTGGATCAATTTTAAAGAGTCCCATCCCTATATTCTAGCGTACGTACTAGATGAAATATTCTGTAACTGATTGGTTGTTTTCTGAATTATTAAAATATTGTCAGAATTATCTTAACTAAAATCACATATTAATACCATAGAAAATAAAACCCCAAAATACAAAACTGGAAGTGTAAGCCACAGGCAAATTTATACCTCCAACTCGATAAAGTTTTTTATGTCTCAGTGAATCAAGGGCCAAAGCGGCCATCTTGAATCTGGAAACATAAAATTTGGTGTTTTAATGCAAGTATATCCCCTAAGTATCACTCCGAAAGTATTAACAAAGTTGGTCCCAAAAAATCAAGTTATAATTGTTATGGTCTCAGCCAATAGGAGGCTATGGCAGCCATATTGAATCCTTAAATTAAAAGCTGGTCATTTTGATGTCAAGTTCATATCATTCCCAAAATCATTAAATGTTTCAATGTAACTGGTCGCACGGTTTTGAAAAATTGGTCAACACAGGCCTGAAATGACAATTTTAAAAAAAGGGCAATAACTCTTGAAATTATGGGTTAAAATAATCTAAAACAAATCTAAAAACATTTCATCATACAAACATTGCCAGGTATTGCCAAATCAGAAAAAAATAAAAATGATGAGGTAAATTTGATAATTACTTGCTTTATTCCAACATGACACAGCACAACATTTTACTGTTAAATTACATAGAAGTACCTACCTACTACGTCCAGGGGTCATCTGTGTGGCCAGAGGGGTATTACTGTCAAACTGTCGCAGGGGAACACGGACAGACGACAACGGACTAGACGCTACCTCTGCATAGGACCGCACTGGAAAGGAAAACACAAGACAATGTTATATAGTAAGAGTGCCACCTGAGACAAAAAATATGGGATCTGTACCTTGCTATGTATACTAAACAAGAGAGGACTGACTTATAACAGGCTTGTCAATATACACTGAGCAATTACTCTGTCAAATTAATTCAAGAATCCAGAATAATACAAGAAATTGTTTGAAGGTTGTTTACCCTTTCACCACTGTAAACCATAATGGACTCATCCATATCAGTGCATGGTAGAGTCTACTAAAGTTACATAGGGGTGAAAGGGTTAATTTGTCCGATCCCTGTTACTTTGACAGATCAATGTCCTTCATTTAGACAAAGCAGCTGACAACCACTCTCAACAGCAGCTGTTAATATATCATTATACTCTACCCATCGTTGTTCTGTTGATTGTTTAATCCTTTCACCCCTATGTAACTTTAGTAGACATTACTGTGCATTGGTATGGACGAGTCCATTATGGTCTACAGTGTAGAAAGTGTTAAAACCTACCTTTGTTGGGAGTACATGTACCATCAAACTGAATGGAACGCACACAGCTACTCTTCCCAGCGTTGCCTCCCGGTACGGCTGAGTTACTTCCCTTGATTTCACTTCCAGAGCTGACAATGTTTACTGTTGTTGTCTTTGTGAGAGTTGATGAATTCACAGAATTCACACCACACCCTAAAGGTTTTGTCACTGAACTAGTATCTGTGTTAAGTGGATTGATGTTGAGCAAGGTCAGGAGTGCAGACTTGTTAGCTGAGGCGGGTGTTGAGGATGTTGGCGTGTGTGTTGCGATCGGGGCCGGCTGCGATGACTTGTGGGCCGAGTTTTGCGTTGATGTACTCTGTAAATTAGCACTAATAGCTTCTTTAAACACACTGCCACTGTGTGGCTGTCGAGATGTCCCACTTTCTACCTTATTGCCACTCTGTGGCTGTCGAGATGTCCCACTATCTATCTTATTGCCACTCTGTGGCTGCAGCAGCGTGGAGTACCCACGACTACCCGAGTGTTCCACATAAACGTCCTCCACTACTGGTAATCGACTCAGAACACTTTGATCAATATTCTCCTGGTTGAGAGTAAATGTAGAATTTAAGTCCTGACTAGCCTCATTCTGTTGTGGGACACTACCGATTGTTTGACCATCAATCCGTGACCTCTGACCTTCCTGTGACCTCTGACCTTCCCATGACACTCCGGAATCGACACTACCTAGTACACATGATGATTTAATGTTTGTCACACAGTTGTCTCCCTTTAACACCCTACACTCTGTTGTCACGTTTTTGCTACAGTTTGTTTCTCCTACGAAGCTATTGATACTGTTTGCTGGGACATGACCGGGCAAATCGGAGAAAACCTCATCAGAAAGAAGTCCACTTGAGGCCAGCAACCGGGGAACACAACTTCTGTCCACTGTTGACCGATGTTTTTTTTTGTCCAAGGACAACAGTCTATGATCTGGATGTGGCTGGTCTCTCTGTACTCGGACTGGCTGGACATTCCTTCTGGTCACTAGTACCCTGTTCGGTCCTGTAACAGAAACACTCACTCCAATGATGCTACTATCGCGGACACAGTCGAAAGGATAAACATTATAAGTAATGTTCAAATTCTCAAGATCTGGCTATAAAATTATTGGATGGTAAATACACAGACTACTGCTCTCTAGTCTCATTCTTTTAAACTTACAATATTCTTATTTTAGAGGTAAAAATTCACAGGAATATGGTATCACCTTCAAAACATGCAACTTTATTACCTGATCCTGATCAGGAAATATTCTCAGATATGAATGACCGTAAAATTACAAGTATTAGGAAAATAGTGCAAACCTTCAGATTATTTTACAAACTTGAATTATTAATGTTTGATAATTTTCTTTTTTCTTTTCAACAGTTAAGTTTGCATACAGCAATTGTTGACCAATAATCGTATGAGGTTACAGCTAGTCATTCTTTCCTACATACATGAATATACATACAATTACAAAGAAGAGAGCCTGGAAGGTCACTTAAACCAGCATAGTGTCTGTGTTAGATATGACAACTACAGGTAGATCAAATTAATAAATTTTGTACTCAAAAGCAGGATTCCTCAAATGTTATGATTCATATCTTTTTTTTTTTAAATATGCCAGTATTCAAACGAGAAAAAGATATATTCAAAAGACATAGATCGCCAAAGCAGGACTCTCTAGAATTATTGGGAGGTGAGGTTAGGGGGAGTCTTTATACTGAATGAAGCCCGTCCTTGATACTCAAGGAGTTACATTAACTTTCGCTCTTTACACCCTTGTAATGTGCACCACCTTGTTGATGATATGAGAAGACTAGTTTGATCCTTTGATGTACATCAAAAGAATCGGTGGGTTGGGCGAGTAGCGGTAAAATGACTGTCTTTGGAGTCAGGTGTCACTCCTCTGTAATCTTCAAAGGACAGGTATCAGCCAAGCAATTTGTCAGTTGTTTTTACTTGAGACCAATCGAATAGCTAGCGCATGCCTCCAATTTCTCTTTAACATATTCTAGAGGTGCAAAGAGCGAAAGCGAGGTTAACTCCTTGAGTATCGAAGATGAATGAATATCCATGTAGTCTAGTTAAGTGATAAATAAATTTTAAACAATCTCATCAATTTAATATCAGTTGTGTACTGAACAACGAGAAACTGGTGACTGAAATTCTGTGACCAGACAGGGCAGTCAGGGGACGACTGTCCAGTCATTCTGTACTTACCCTGTGTGGTATCCTGTTCCGCTGACACCGCCTCACTTGTCACGGATGATTGAACAGATTCCGACAGGCTGATTGTAGACGAGAGGTTGTTTGAAGAAAGACTGGTCACAGATGATTGAGCAGACATAGTCTGGTTGGTCATGGATGATTGGCTGGTTATTGACAAGGATGACTGACTAGATACGAGCGAGCTCTTCTCACACATGTGTTGTGCTGGAATACAGCAATGTTGTTGGTACAGAGGAAGAATTTAGGTCAATGGAAAACTTTTGGCATTTATGTCCCGCCTAACTGTATACCAACATTATTTGTCCATGTAGTATTCTGACTGAGGTTACATGTAACTATTTCCTGGGTTTAGCTCGAAATATGCGAGTAAACTATCATACTAATTAATACATACATGTATATAAGTGGTGTTAATATGATTTAGATAGAACACTTGTTAAACATATAACGTATTGTCTTGTTTATTGTTTGATTACAAAATTGACCGAATAACAGGTTACTGGATCCTAAGATTGTTCAAGTGATCGGTTACCAAAAAGTGACCAGTTAGACAACCCTTCTTATCATCCCCACTTCAAGAGTAAGACAGAAAAATATCAACCCGCAGGGCAAGATTCTCAAATGACATTACAACACTACCATGAAATTGACAAAGAAGGAATATTTATACACACACACACCTGCTGTCAAAGATTTGAAGTTTAACATTTCACCAAGGGAAAAGGCACTATTCTGATCCGAGAAACTCTGATCCGCGAACGTCACCTCTCGACCTTCTGTTATGGTCTGTATGTTGTGATACTGAGAGTCGAGGTCAGAGGTCAGGAGGTCGTGGTCTTTCAGGATACAATGCTGTTGTTTTACCATGTGCAGTAGATGTAAAATTAATCTGTCAAAAGGACGAGAGTGTGTTGAAAATGACATTAAAATACAATCAAACCTAAAAAATTAAAATTGATGGGTCATTACAAAAAATGAGTTTGTACGGTAAACAGTATTAAGAGGTACATTTAAATCCTTAAACTTCATGTTAATTAGGTCCAAAAGTGGTGTATAATTCCCGGTGTACAGAAGTTCTGTAAACAGTATTGAAAAAAACATTCACTCCTAAAGTCACATTTGAACCTTACTAAATCAAAGTAGGGGAGAATGAGTTAAATGCCTATCATAAAGTACCTCTCTGCACCAGATATCTCCCTCTCCTGGGAACGGACCACCTTGGCCATGTACTTCATACAGTACTGAGATTCGGTCAGGGCCAGGCTGGACTCGTGGTTCTGTAGGCTTAACTTTAAGTTCTGTAATACAATGGAACTACATAATAAACTGACCAAAACATGTAACAACTTAGGATTTAGTAATGTATTCAGCTGTATGAACTTCTATTAATACAGATTAGTTATCTGTAAGAAGTTAGTTTGACTGTTTTCAGAAATTTCATCAAATTTTCAATAGTTCTGCTCAAGCTTAATGCTGAACAGATGGAAATTATCATAACATATCCTTTAAAAGTGTTCTGGAAGTAACCTGTCCTGTCTCTATTTATTGTCATCTTGCCATTGACTTTATTTCTTAACAGATTTTCATCAAGGTAAAGTACAGTGTACATGTATAAGAATACCTCAGGGGCCCAGGGTCAACACCAAGATCATTGTTGTCTGTGAGTCAACCATTGCTAATTTGCCGACTGATTTATTGTCATCAGTTTACAGATTTCTGGGACAGAGGTGCATTCATGTCTTAATTTTACCTGTTTTTTCAAGATTTCCATTAGAGCAGTTTTTGACAATACATTACCAATTATTGACCCTAAATGCTAGTACGGTAAATTTGCTCCTTGACAATACCTCTGATGCCAGATTGTCCCCTCCAGCACTGGACTGTTCCCGGACAGCTGACTTCAGCCCCTCCAGGCTGTGGTTACTCTTGGCCAGTCGCACGCCTTTGTCCTCCTTCATCTGGACAAAACTTGTCATGCGTTCATGAGCTGAGTGGATCATCCGCTGGATTTTGTCCTTTGTCTGAAATTATAATTTCATTATCAATAAGTAAATGAAATAAATATAGAACACTTTACAGTACATACAATCAATACAATTAAAATATACATTAATCAATGCAATTTTGAGGAATTTGCAGGAGCTGTCTTATCAGGCGCCAACTACTCGTCCTATGCCACCTGGCTAATATCTCCCTATGTGTGTATGCGTGCATGTGTGCTGGAGATGTATTGTGTTCTAAATGTCGTGGGACCTTGCTTCCAACGGCATCATTTGTAGTGCCACCTCACTTGAATGCTACAGCACAGATACTGCATCACCCACCCCAGACCATTTTAAACTCCACCTGGGTTGTTGGAGTTGTGTGGGCAGAGAAAATCACTTTCTCTGAATATTCCATGTGTAAGACAACTGCAGGGATTGAACCCTGGCAGCCTACATAGAAGGCCTGAGTGTTAACCACTCGGCCAGTCTGCCCATTATTAAAATGTTTTTCTTCACCTGAAAGAGGTGTTTTTTTTATATCATTTGACTCGTGAAAACAAGATAGAAAGAGAAAAAGCTTTGGTTGTATTGTCAGTCCCTAAACGTATACATTTTTTATCTATAAATTGGCATTCTTGCTTTTTGGGTAATCCAAAAATATAAGATGGCTGTAAATTATAATAATTATTATAATAGTTGGCTAAAGAATTATGTCCAGAATTACAGTTAACAGTATTGTATATATATCCCACATTATAACAGGCTGTCAAAATACCTTCATTGATTATAAAACTCTTTCATGCCCAGTGGTGTAGGACAGGGAAACTCCACCCAAGTTTTTTTCAAATTGTGTAAATCCAGAGGCTTGTCGAGGGTTTTGTAGCAATTTGAAAATCCCTCGGGTAAAATTTCCCTATCTTACACCCCTGGGCATGAAAGAGTATATTTCTCTGATTCCAATCATCAGAATTAGCTCAGAAACCACAAAAGGCATCACAATTTATGTATCGCGGTATTTGAATGCTCCTGACTTGGTGACATCACATCATTGTTGTACCATTGTGATGTCAGGTGCATGAAGTGGGGTATAGCATAGAATCCATAAGGTGTTGGGGTAAAACATTGATTTAGAAATAAAAACCCTTGTTCTATATATAGTATAACTTTCAGTGATTGAGTCAATGCAAAAGTTCATATTCGTGAAGAACAAACCATACCTCTTTTTGCTGAGAATCCCTGAAGCTAGCCATTCTAGCCAGACAACGCTCCTTTCGACTGATTTTCCACTTCATGTCCCGGCTCTTCAGTTCAGAATCAAGATATTCTCTGCATATCTGTAGTCTGGAGAGGAAAACGTCTTCCATGCTTTCCTTTAATCTGCAGAAAAAATGTGTAGCAACATGCAGACTTGAAAGTTGATAACACTTAATAAAACACTTACATCTCATGGAAGTTTTTTTAAATCATGGCCTATTGGCCTTATATACACCCTGCAATTATGCTGTTTAGCTAAGAGTGAGATTAAGTAAGAACTATTGCCTATTAAAGATATAACATGAAAATTAAACCCTGTGAAGATGTTCAAAGAACAAAACAGTGAAAATTGACCCCTGTGAAAGTTTTTACATCTAAGTGCAAAAGCCTCAGATATATTAAGAACACTACAGAGTGTTTAATATAAATTACTCTTCCTTCTTATGTCTCCTGCATTCATATCAGATTTATGATAACATAAGATGATATATTCTGTGGTACCAGATTTATAATAAGTATATGTACCATGCTCTAACACATTTACATCATTTATAATACTTTGTGACCTTGTCATTAATTATCATATCCTGTGACCTGACATTGATTACCATACCTTGTGACCTTGACATTGGTTGCCATACATTATGACCTTATTGTTTACCATAAATTGTGATCTTGACATAAGTTACTTTACCTTATGACATTGAAATTGATTACTATAACTTGTGACCTTGACATTGGTTACCAAAACTTGCGACCTTGACATTGGTTACCATAACTTGTGACCTTGACATTGATTACCATAACATGTGACCTTGACATCTGTTACCTGAACTTGTGACCTTGACATTGATTACCATAACATGTGACCTTGACATCAGTTACCTTAACTTGTGACCTCAACATTTATATCCATACTTTTTAACCTTGACATTGTGACAGCACCTTTTGATTTTGACCTGAGTTTCCATACTTGATGACCTTGACGCTCTTTAGCATACCTGGTGAGGTTGACATTTGTTACAATATCTTTTGACACTGGTTGCCATACCTAGTGACCTTGCCATTCATTACCATACTTTTTGACCTTGACATTGGTTACCATACCTTGTGACTGTTGGGTTAGGAACTGTACACAGCTGCTTCATGGAAACCATTTTGCCATCCTCATAGCTCTGGAGTTTTCCTTTCAGCTCATTAATCTGACAAGCATAAAGGATCCAATACAATTGTAATTTAGCATTTTATCAATTTTAATATGAATATCATTCTTCAAATAAATCTCATTCATATGAGCTACATTTATGTAAATTTTGTATAATATGTTTATTTATTTGGAATATTTCACAGGTGATCACTCGAACAGTTTTTTTTTTATTACACTGTATCACAATAGGTTCCAGGCTAGTCTGAGCAAGCTCCAAATAATAGAGCTTTTGACTGTCTACATATATTTTGTCACCATTAACAGCACTGAATACCACTGAAGGAGTACTTACCTCTTTCCGGAGTTCCTGGATGATCTGACCATATCTAGCCACATGGAAGTCGACATTGAGAACATTCTTCTTCAGCTGCAAAAGTCACATAGAATGTTTAACAAAATTTTATATTGGACTGAATCAATAGTTACAATGTCTCCCAGCTTAGCATACTGCAAGACACCCGTATCCCATATAACAACAATTACTGACTTCTAGTTTAGGAACTACATTTAAGGATGGCGCAGTGAATAGACCATTCACGTTTTACAAAGGTGGCCGGGGTTTGATTCCCCGAACGGCTTGAAAAGGTATGGGGTCACCTGCCCAACCATGTGAGATTTCTCTGGGTACTCGGATCTCCTCCCACATTAAGACCCTCTCTGTGCTAACATAAGGGCCAAGAAGAACGATCAATATAAGTTGGAATAAGTCGTTTCATAATTGTTGTAAAATAAATTTAACTACATTTAATATATAGAGGCCCAAATAAAAGCCAAATCTTGGTGACTATATTTGTGACTTGAAATAACCTGTAAGTTGTAACTCTCCTTTATATAATAGTCAATATTTCTATATTAAATCATGATCTAAATAATCATGGAAAGGGATCTAAGTTTGGAAGGCTTCTACTTCAGACAATCACAAAGCACCATCTTCTATCTAGATTCAGACAACCAAAAAGCACTCTCTTTTTCTAACAATCACAAAGGACTCCCAGGTTTGAAAAAAAACACTTCTTTTTTAAATAATCACCAAGCAATGTCTTTATTTCGAGAAGATATCTTTTTCTAACAATCACAGAGCACTCTCTAGTTTCAGAAGACTTCTTCTTCAGACGAAGGACATCTAGACATGACCTTCATCCATAGTACTTAGACCATTACAAGGGGAAAATTGATAAAGTGTACATGATTTATAATATAGTAAGTGTCGTCTTTACCTGAGCTTGTATATGTTTTGCTCGGTCAGCATACTTGAGGGTGTTGTACGTATCCTCATAGGACAGACTGGATGGGCTACAAGGTGGACATAGTAACAATATAACAGAAGAATATAATACTTAGGATTTTGTATAATCAATACAAGAATTCCACGGGAGTGGATGTGTCGCCTGCTCAGCGCTTTTAGTAAGAAAAGTGTTTCGGTTTGAGTTGTCGCATAAACATATATGCCAAAATGCGGAAAGTTGAAACTTAACAGAAAAACCTGTAATATATGTTGAACATTATTGCTCCTAGCTACACAATGCCCCTTTTTGGCAATAAATGGGGCATAACTCCACCAAAAATGCACGTAGACTTCTGAAATGCGAAATTATTCGAGCTATATTGGTATGCAATATGTGTACCAAATTTGAGTTCAATCAACCCAAGGGAACTCAAGTTATCACACGGATACCTTGTTTCGGACGACGCAACCGCTGACAAAGTAATACCTATATGTTGCCTTGCGTTGCAGCGACACAAAAACCTTTGACTATGCAGGACTTCCTTTTATGAATATTCACAACTATTACAAAATAAGTGACCTTTCAGTTGCTTTATATTTTAAGATTTATTAGCACAGCCTATATCAAGGAAAAGTACATAATAATTACCCCTAGCAATTAAAACATATAACCACAACAAATATTTTTGATTCCAAATTTTTAAGATAGAACCAATAGGTAATGCATCCGCTATTAAATTAAATATCTGTACAGGTAAACGTTGGTTTACCAATCATTGTTACACCTGTCCCTTTAGTGCTAGACATTAAGGGTAGTCCAATAGTCGGAGACTAGTGAAATCTCCAGCTGGACTAATGGTTCTAGCACGATTGACTAGCAGTCAAAATTTGGTATTGCTTATGTTGTGGAATAATATGGGGTTTAATAGTTGAATTTGCACATGGACTATTAAAATTTGGAAACTACTACCCTAATTGACTAGTGCTATTCAAAATTTATTTCAAGCCCTGCCCCTTGACTATTATCAATACTTAAGCTAGTATTCCGTCTTTGCGTATTGCAGAGTTATCTTCTCTTGTGAGCAGGAATTGATTGTTACGTCATTGGTTTGTGTGAGAAAATTACGTCCTTTTCTCAAAAATTGACGACGTTACTCTCACAAACAAATGACGAAACAATCAATACATGCTCACAAGAGCAGATAACTCTGCAATATGCAAAGACGGAATAAGGAGACTCTTGATCATTAGGTACTTACCTGACAGCGGCGATCATCACAGTCTGACAGTTGCCACCGAGGGAGTCCTTCAGAAGTCGGGTTAGCTTACTGTCTCTGTAAGGCACATGGCCTTTGTACTGAGGAGAACAAGGCATTGCAAATGAAAATGCAAACTTCTTTACAAGATTCCCTTTGTGCGCATAAGTTGCTTCAACATTTCATACCTTGTGATGCATCTTATACAACACTATAAAGAGGAAGAATCAATAACAATATGCTCAAGATGCAACAGTAAGTTTGTACCTATATTTATTGACTGACTAGTTTCGCCTCTGTGTGTAAGGCTTCATCACGACCTTCACCCTTTCACCCCTTGGTAACTTGAATAGACTCTACCATACATTCATCTGGATGAGTCCACTATGGTCTACAGAGGTAAAAGGGTTAAGCATGTTATGATTGATTCATTAATCACTAGGGGTGTCACGAAACACCAAGAGTGTATCACGATATATTGCAATACAGATACGTATCCTGATATATTGTCATAGGAAAGATGTGCTTAATTTTTTAATATGTTGTTGTCAGAATGTTATCAAACTTAATCATATATAATATGGATCACATAGATTTAAGATTTTTGTCAAACCAACCATCGATTACAAAATTTGAACTAATTCCAACCACTATTAAATGCTTGTTTATCTGTTAGAATTTGTAGTAGTTTGCAAAGTTAAAACACCAAACAGAATGAGAAACAGAAAAATAAGCTTTCAAAAAATATTGCGATACAACAATATGTCATCTCTGTATTGTGGTATGATATGATATACCCGTGTATTGCGATATACCTGTTTTCCGAAATATTGTGACAGCCGTATTAATCACCCTGCATGCCCTACTTAAGCACAACATCCCACTAAATAACCCATTAACTTTTGGACTGGCATGGCTCTATTTTCCTGTTTATACAACACATTACTTTTCATCAAAGGAACTTTATCATCTGTTAATAATCATTGGTTGTAGTATCTTCATATTACATGGGTTTTTTTATTTCGTCAATTTCCTGGGTAATCTTCATCCACGAATTCATAGGTCCACAAAGTAGTTACAAGTTTGATATAAAGTAATTCTCCTTTAGAGTGGGTACTACTAAACCTCAGTGTTTGAACTTAACAGTAGGTTCATACACAATCATCATGAAAAACACTAGTTCTACAGAAATTATTTTAATAGTTCATAAACCAAGTTGTCTATGAAGTTATTTTCTATGATGTACTTAATTTAATGATAAAAATAGTGAAAAAGTTCTCTGTGAAATCACTTGCACATATTTTCTTTATTTCATGTAATAATATCAGTAAAATTTTCTTGGTCAAAGTTTGGTCTTTCAAAATTTCAGTAGGTCTTTAAGAAATCTGTATCTCGAAAAAAAAATATTGTCTATGGTGTGTAGGTTCTAAGACTGAAACCTGATAT
Organism: Mizuhopecten yessoensis; assembly: GCF_002113885.1. NCBI lineage: Eukaryota > Metazoa > Mollusca > Bivalvia > Pectinida > Pectinidae > Mizuhopecten > Mizuhopecten yessoensis. Next base: position 115,596 of record NW_018407420.1, on the reverse strand, counting down.
GGTACTTTTTTGCTAAATAGTCAAACTGAAAAGCTACGATTAAAACCATTCAAACAAGTGTTGTTTTTTTTTAGTTTTCTTTTAGGTTCAAATATATTACTTCCTCAGCAAGTGTTTACAGAGGATGCCAGGGTTGAGGAGCCCTGGGATCATCCCCCTGTACAATGTATTCAAACAAGTGTTACCTTGGTGTCAGCCAGGGCATTGATGACATTTCCCAGGGCCAGGAGAGAGCGATTTATGTTGGCACCCTCACGAAACCTCGCTCCACAGTTTTTGGTCACGGTAGCTCTCTCTGAACCCGCAAGGTCCACCAGACACATCTTGGCCACGCGGACCTCTGCCGAGACGTTGGCCGTTCTATCTCGCTGACGCACAAACACCTACAGACACAGCTCAGGATATCAATGAAATGTTGTGAAACAGTTTATCATAGAATGAGTACTTGGGGAATTTTTATGCATCAAATATCAAAATGTTTAAACCACATGGGACACAAAACTATCTCATTTAGACTTATGAGTCAAAAGGCATCATACATGTATCATCTTGGGAAATAATTCATGCTGAAAAGTGACTGTTTTTTGTGCATGGCTTTTTGTTATTCGGGCTGTAACATCTTTCCAATAACTACTGCCATATGAAGACAGGAGCCCAAGAAAATACTACAAAGAAAGAAGTAGGAAAGTGAGAGAAGAACGGTTATAGATTCTAAGAGTTTCAATGGAGCAGCTCAGTTTTGGTCCATTTAGTCTCTTCTGAGCAAAAAACACAGAAGAAAAACCCCGACTCTGCAGGGGACCCCACATTAGTCACCTCTTATGTCAATGATGGTAACACCTGTAGTGGGAAACAGCAGCCCCCCCCCCCCTTTTTTTTGGGATGGGGCCTTTTTGTCTCATTATGGGAAGAAAATACACACTGTATCCCTATTGGGAAGACATTTTCAGGAGTAAACTGCATATTTTAGGAATTAGGCATAAATATGAAATAGTTTCAATTGGGAATGGGGCCCATTATTGACCCCCCCCCCCCCCCCCCCCCCCAAAAAAAGTCCCAATATAAAAGCAGTGTAGATGAGGGAGATTGGCAGGAGTGTACATCTGTATCATACAGACAAGCTATGGGTCACAGTAGAAGGTGGCCCCACCTGGAAGACAGCATGTGAACGTGAAGACTCTGCATTGGCGTCTGTAGGGTGCTGCGTTCTGTTCTGGTTTCCAAAGTGCAGCATGTGTAAGAGTTCATCAGCATCCCTCGGCTGTAATTACATAAACGGTTCGATAGATATATGAGAGACTTTTAAAATATCTACCGGTCAGGGTTAGAATTAGAAACTTGTTATTTTTGCTTTGTGGTCCACAGGACTAATTGAATAGATTAGTTTCTAGTCCTACATCGATGTAAATAGCCTAAAATGTCCATAACCCTTTCACCCCTATATAACTTTAGTAGACTCTGCCATAGATTGATATGGATGAGTCCATTATGGTCTACAGTGGTGAAAGGGTTAAGGAAACATCTCTTTATCACAAAACAAAAAGTAATTGACTGTAGGAGACATAAAATAACAACTGACACAAAGACATTTTTTGAGTAAATTTGGGAAAATTTTGACAAATAACAGCCTTTACAGGCACTTTATATCTGTATTTTAAGCAGTTTTTCAAAAGGAATATTCTTATTTTATTGTATCTCTATAAAATGATTTAGTGATGACATATTTACGTACAAGTCCAAAGGACCAGTGCCACATAGTTTAGGTGATTTACTAGTCTTTTCTGAAATCTTCTAGTCTCGGACTAGTGTTAAGTGTCAAACTCTATTGTTGGACAAACGTGTTCAATTTTGCAATCTCTTCTCTTGTATTCAACATTTAGTCTCCAATTGGGCCCCCGCTCCAAGGGATTAAGGGTTGGGAAAAACTCTGTAATACCTTTCACCATGAATGCTCCATACCAAGTATGGTTAGAATACCTATGCATGAAATTATTGATTTTGAGCGATTTTAAAAATTTACATATATATATATTTCCCTGTATTGGCTTGTCTCTCTACCCTCAGTGAGGGGACTGGGGCATTGTATAATTAGTGTCCCACTCTTTGTTCAGGGGAAGGGGACATACCATTCATTTATACAACATTTAATTCCCTTCCCTTGATCTATGCAAAAGTTAGTTGTCAAATCCCCAGCTTCCATTTCATAAATGATACAATAGTACAAAGCTGCATTCTATCCTGATGCTCATTGTGGCTACGATTTGTTTACCTACTATACACAGTAGTTGATTACCAATGAATACATTTTATGAAATTACCAGTAATGCATGTATGCAGTTTGAATTTTTATAAGTTTTAATTTTGCGAAATTATTTTTACAATATATCCAATTTCTGAGTCTCTCAAAACAAGACAATGATTTTTGTAGTATTTGATCAGGTGAGTCCTGAACGCTGTTTCTAATATTTTGATGAGTCATGTTACCTACAGATATTGTAAGTTTTCAAAACGTGGGTGAGTTCCTTAAGGAAAACTATATATATGAATCCAGGACTCTCACATGTCCCAGGGGAAGAATAAGCGTACCGGTAAGTGCTATTTTCTCCTAGGACAGAGAATTGGACTCTCATCTGTCTGTGTCCTAAAAATCACCAGACGTTACTAAGCTGGCCATATACTAACTGTGTGTAGAGACAGCCCTGGTATAGCTACACCATTCCTGGCATCTTCTCTGACCGGAAGACAACCTCCCTTAGCCAACAGGTCATGAATCTGCTCGTTATATACCTGTTCATGTAAATTACAACATTCAAATCAAGTACAGTGGTGACATTGTATACAGTAAATGATCATTCTAATTCATTTGAGATGTAACACAGCATTTGATTGGTCAATCAAAATAAATTGCGACCTTAATACAACGATATACTGTTCGCAAATTTCTCATTTGCACATGAAGCCCGAATGGCGATTGTTAATGATGTCGATGACCCTGACACATGTTCATGATGTCACGAACAATAGCATGATCCTGAAAGGTCAACTTAATTCCGCCTCAATTTGAATATTTCTGACGTCACCAATCCAGAGCAGAGATACCCATAATTTGAAAAAAACATCTTCAAATCGTGATTTCTTTCAGTGGTTTTGGTTGATATGAATTAGAAAGAGGATTACCGTACGGTATTTTGAAGTTTGTGGCAGTATGCCATGACTATACAGTCGCAAATATCCGTTTTACTGGCTCCGTTCGGCGCCACCAGTAAAACTCCATTTGGGACAGTACAATCACGATATACCGCCGCAAATTTCAAAGTACAGTGCAGGATATCTCCTAAATGGTTAGGCCAAACAAAATATTGTGTGTTTCAGGTAACATTGGTGAAAAAAAGGGTAGGTCGGTCAGGATTATATAAAAAAAAAATTGAAAGTGGGAGGACCTAATTTAAGAATTAACAAAAACCACCAAACATAGTTATTCAGAATTGTATTCATTTTTCATTATATTTTTAGGTCTTTTATATTATAAAACAGGATTTAAATTTGGTGTTGACACCTGCCTATGAAATATCGAGAAGTGTCATAAAGATGCTTACATATTTCTGCATGTTTAAATGGGACATTTAATTGCATTTTAAAAATGAGATAAAATTGTTAGGTTCGGAGGTAAAACCTAGGATCTGTCGGGGTACCTTGAACATACATATTTGTTTGGCCTTATAAAAGTCAAGTAACAGTTCAGTCTCATGGTCTTGAACAATACTCAAGCTTTAAATAATAAAAAGTCTTCAGCTACAATAGCTGAAAATATGTTTATCATACAGTGTACTGAGGCCTTCCTTAAAAAAAAATGTTTGCCATTTCCCTACTCACATTTTTTTTTCAGTTGGCAGTGATATTTTTTATTTTAGAAATCTCATATTTCCATATAAAAATCATTAGTGTTTTTTACCAAAATTTCCAAAAATAAGTTTGAGTTAGTTGCTATTTCGATAAGTAAGTCGATCTGGGAAAATGCTAACAAACAATTTTTTAATGATGACCCAAGTTACTAAATTCTGATGACTTATATAATATGGATTGTTATATTCAAAGGTTAAGGATATTACTCTTTTCCCCCTTTTTTCACCTCATAGCATTCCGTACTAAAGAAAATTGAAAATTCCCCCATTGAAAATAACTTGGAATTACAATGAAATTTATTATGTCAATAACCTTTGGTTATCATTTAAACCCATGATGACTTATAATCATTATACCTCAAGGTAGGAAACAGCAACATCACAGATTTTCTCGTGCTGAATGGCCGCTATCCGTGTGTATAAGTCCATCATTGTTAGGTATATGACGCCAGGCTGTCGTGGGTTTCCCAACATTGTGTGTGTTTTACCTGCCCCTGTGGCTCCATAGGCAAATACTGTTACAAAAACAACAATGTTAAAGATGAAACAAGTCAACATTTCTCTTGGTAATCTACCTATCAAACCTAAGATTACTTTAAATTACAAGAGCCTAAACAAACTCCAGTACAAAAAAATCTGTAATCTTAATTTTGCCAAGCTTATTAAAGATTTCAAAATTATTTTAATATTCTAAGGATCCAATGATCGCAAAGGTTTCCTAATTTTGATAAATATATTTTACATCATAACAGAGGTATTTGAATCAAACCCATGTTTCAGATTTACTTCATTGATTGATCAAGATGAAGCTCACAGGGCCATCAGTTTCGGGACTTACCCATTTTGAACACCTTCAGCTTCCCATTACAAATTTTTCATTCCTGTCCTAGTTCATACATTTTTTTTCATTTCTTCTAGTGACAGTTTATCATTCCTGTATAACAAATATACTAACCTGAACAATTATAACCTTCCAGCAGCCCATCAAGAATTTGTTTGGTAGATTGTTCATACACATTGTGATTTGCTGAATTCTGGTCAAACACAAAGTCAAAGGCAAATTTTAAATCCTTAGCCTGCCTTTTACGGAGGTCTCTCCGACGACGTCGGTTTCGGTAGCCATATTCTGGCGAGGATTGCTCTTTAGGGTCAAATACCAATACATTTTCGTTCATGGCCTTGACCACTATACGTGAATTACTTCCCTGCTCCATCGAGTTCCCTGGTCGGATCCTTACCACGACCTTGACCTTATTGCCAACCCCAGAGGACTCCGTTGAATCTGCAGGTTTGCGTGTTGGTGTGGCTGCCACTTCAGCATAGCTGGGTATACGTTTCCTCTGTCCAAGCGTCATGGTGTTGTTAATATTAACAAATTCACTCTCAAAAAAGGTCATAAAACAGTCCGTTTCATTTCATCAACTTTAATCTGAAATACAGAAAATTAAATGACGAAAAATTACATTAAATGTCTATTCGATGATCAAATAATCATTTCATTTCTTGAATGTTAGAATTACACTCTTAATTATAAGTTAGTATGGTTCAAATTTTACAGCTATGCTAAAAAGTATATATAGGTGTCAACCTCTGAAACCTCCAATGAGGGATTGAGATCTACCTCATTCCATTGAGGGAGAAAGTGCATGAAACATTGTAACTGAAACTGCTTTTATGTATCATACAACATGTATTAGATAAAAGTTTTTCACCATTTGCAGTAACAACTTAATTGAATTATAATAATGGACAAAGGCTTAAAGCAACGTGGTCCGTCTCAACAAGTTTTTAACAAATAAACAGATTTTTTTTATTCTGACTATAGGACCGTTTACATTTCCTGCTGTCAGCTCTATTATATCAATAAAAGTTGGTTGATAATATTGATAATAACTTGAATTTAAGTGATGAATTCCACTGCTGATAATGTCACAGCTCTGTAATTTTAGTTCATACCAATTATCTGTACAATGTATTATAATTATATTTTGTTTGTGATAACAGCATTAAAAAATGTAAACATAGTCTTTTTTTGTTTCATGTATCAAACTCCTTAATATTAGTTGTTTGAACATTAACAACATATAGGCTTATAGGTAGATTGTTCCACACATTTACTCTAAATGTGAACAAGTTTCTCCTTAATCCATGTTGCATCGGTTTTTGTAACAATTGTCTTTGTGAGATTGTGTTGTTCCATTTGAATATCAAAGGCTAATAGATTGGAAGTGACTCTTTCATCAAATATATTGTTAATTATTGAACTACTTTCAGACACTCTCTGTACGAAATTTCTTTCAATTCTGGACTAAGTCAACTGGTTGCTCTATGCGCTGAACATTAACATTCTCTATTAGTTGTGCATGTGTCTATAACAAGGATAGGAATGTCGATTGATAGTAAAATCATGTTAATTTTTCTGGTGTCAGATGGTAAAAGTTTTATTATAAGGAATAATTTACGTGGTACAAAGAAAATGAATCAAAGCATTTTCAAATTACAAAAAAAGCATGTTAATTTATAACTCTATACCCAATTGATATGCACTAGCTGTTTATCCAAGCATGACATCAAGGAATTAACAACAGAAATGATTTGGCAGATACCTCTAATCTATTTACGTCACGGTCGTGTTGTCATTCAAAGCTTGGTTAGCATAACAAGTTGAAAACTGTATAATTTTTCTTCTCACATATTATTTACATTCATGATGGTATGAAACTCAGATGTTTACAAATATATTCAAAGGTACGCGGTAGTATTGTATGTGTTTGAGCTATATACCAACTGTCAGCAATCACTGATAGAATTTCAGCCTCCTAGCTGTGTTGCAAATAAGGCCGAATTGGCAAGATTGGGTCCGGGTGTACTTTGCCACACGTACCATTAAAACATACTTTTGAGATACATGGATTGATTCAGTCAATTAACATGCAATTAAGATACCTACTTGTAGCCCTCAATCTCTGATTACTTCATGAAGCAAGCTGTTGATAATCAATTCGTGCATGCTGGCCAATCTTATGATATAGTTGTCAAAATAATTTTCAATCTGATTATCATGACGTGATGAAACATTTGAGAATTATTTGTATAACTGAAACATACATCGTTAAATTTTTCTTTGGCTTCAAGCAAGCAATAATGAAATTGGTATATTGATTACCTATAAAAAGTACTTCATTTGGCGTTTGTTTACTCGTGACTTCGTCTTGCTTTCAGACATTTTTCAAAATACCCTCTTCTTACTAACACAGATTTTGATTGGCTAATTTCCCGGAAGTGTTAGAAATGAAAGGGTAGATAACTCTATTATATTCGACTGTCATATTATATTTTAGTTTCATATTTCAGTAGATTTACCATCATCATGGGTTTTTTTTAAGTCTTGTTAAGAATAGGACATTCATTTTTAAAACAAAAATGGTATGTTGTATTTTTTTCAAACCACCCAAGATCCGTTTTGTTAGTAATAAAAAAAATCACGGTGAAATAGATTTTAGTACATTATTTTAGTGTTTTATATAAATCGCGGATTGATTACTATTTAAAATTAAGTCGTAAGCATTAAAAATAATTTAATGTATTTAATATCAATATATCTTAATTTAAAAATAACAATTTAGAAAATATAAAGAAAAAAATATTCGTTTCGATAATATTTATTTAGGCACACTAAATATTTTGTATGTTAATTCACCTTTTTTCCTCAATAATTTTTGTGACTTTGTTTGAAGTCTAATTTTGATAAAACTTGACATCCTATTTGAGAGTTATCCAGTGTTTCTTCTGGTCAAATTTCTATTATTATCTGTGACTCAGTTATTGAGATATCACTTTTCATCCCTGCATACAAGTTTACACCATTCCCATTATGAGATACAATGTTAAATTTTGCCGTATGATATGTTTTTGCCAAGTAACCCATCATGGTAAGAATTCTATCAAGTGGATAATTATATAAATATAACCAAGAGTAGCGCTTGATTATAAAACGAAGCCAGGCCGGATTTTTTTCTCTGCAAAATTAAATTAACATATAGGATTAAATGGTAAAATGACGTAACGTGAAAGACTTTTGACACATCACTGTATTTAAAAACAAGAGGCCCAAGGGCCTTTATAGCTCACCTGGTATTTTATTTTTCAATTTAAAACCTGCTGAGTACCATTCAGGTTTATCAAAGGAGTACAAGAAACAAAGTTGCAAGAAGAACTACATATAAATCTGTTTTGGTCTGGCCATTTATAAATGTTCAATTCCCTTTGCCCAAAGATTCTCTAGAACAAGTTTGGTTAGGTTAAAATCCCTTCAACGGTACAGAAGGAGAAGGATCTTTAATGTTTTCCTCTATTTCCCCTAATGGGCCACACTCATCTGCCCCAAAGAAGGGGGTCCACACGCCTCAGTTTAAACAAAATTGATTCTTTTGTCCCTAAGCGTGCTTCAGACTGTATTTGGTTTAAATCCCTTCACTTGTATAGTAGAAGAAAAAAAATCCTCTATTTTCACTTTTGGGCCCCGCCCCCAGAGGGGCAACACCCTCCGTTTATTCAAACTTGAGTCTCCTTTGTCGAAAGATGCTCTAGGACAAATTGGGTCAACATCCTTCTATTGGTTGAGAAGAAGATTTTTAAAGATTTACCTATTTTCCCCCTATTTGGCCCCGCCCCTCTGCCCCTAGTAGGACCATACCCTCCGTTTATACAAAACTGAGAACCCTTTGGCCAATGATGCTCCAGACCAAATTTGGTCAAAATCTTCTGAGCCGTTCAGGACAAGTAGCAATTTAAAGGAAAAAGTTGACGGACAACGGACGGCAGACGCTGCGGCATGGCATAAACTCACTTGACCCTTCGGGCATGGTGAGCTAAAAATGAATATATAAACACGCTCATAGATTTAAAAATGGTCTGACCTCAGTGGCACTTTTCAATTTTTCCAAAATCCAAAATTCTATATGATCATCCGCCCCTAATGTAGCAATGGTGTCGAACATTGCTGTTCTACACAAGTTTTTGAAAAGCTGTTAAAAATCATTTTTAAAGACAGATAAAAATATCAGTATTAGGCCTTTCTATGACTGATTGAGTTACAAAGGTTTGAACATTTGTGTGTTAGGGGTGGAGGTGATAAAACACTAATTTTATTGACAATGAATGAGAAACTCCTACATTGGATATGATTTAAGGTCTTATGCAAAATTATCAACGGTCACCCACATGGTTGGAGACTGAATTATGCTTATGAACTTATAACTACAAATAATCTTTAAGAGAATTTTCTCATTAGTATGTTAATTGGTGGGCGTGCCTAGATGTGAAAGTGTTGTTTTTTTCAGTTGCTCATCCAATATGGTCTGCCGTGGCCTCTGTTTGGTGAACTACTTTTTTCTTGGAAACAACTTGAAAGAAATCTCATATGAGTATTTGTGGAAATGCGTAGATGTGAAAGACACTATCTGTGTTTGGCCACCGCACACCCAAGATGGCTGCCATGACCTCTGATTGGTCAAAATTTGGATAGCGTCCGATTTCGATCAAATTAAGTATGTATTAAAGCTGCACTATATCAACAGTACAGTGACTTAAATTAGCCTTGTTTACGACTGTTGAGGTAGTTTGGGTGACTTCTGAATCGGCCTCATTATATCGACAGCGAGGGTAGTCTGGGTGACTTCTGAATCGGCCTCATTAACGACTGCAGGGGTAGTTTGGGTGCCTTCTGAATCGGCCTCATTAACGACTGCGGGGGTAGATTTTGGGGACTTCTGAATCGGCCTCATTAACTACTGCAGGGGTAGTTTGGGTGACTTCTGAATCGGCCTCATTATATCGACAGCGAGGGTAGTCTGGGTGACTTCTGAATCGGCCTCATTAACGACTGCAGGGGTAGTTTGGGGGACTTCTGAATCGGCCTCATTAACGACTGCAGGGGTAATTTGGGTGACTTCTGAATCGGCCTCATTAACGACTGCGGTGGTAGTTTGGGGGATCTCTGTAACGGACGCCGTTACAATAAGAAGGTGTTTATATATCTGATGATATTTATTTTTTCTACTTCTCCGATTCTACCGTAATGCTGTACTTACACTAAATCTGCAAGGTCACCACGATTGCTCTTATCAATATGGAACCAACACTTATGATTTTATTATTGAGAAGAAAACCCCTTATAAGTAAGTAAGTTATAACGGCCCCGTATCGGAGATACGGGTGCCCTATAGTAATCCCTCTGTCTGTCTGTCCGTCCACAAATTTTGTTCCTAGCTGATAATTTTGGTATTTATTGACCGATGTACATGAAACTTTGTCAAGATTTTCAGTTCACAAAAATACACATTTAGGTAAAAAGTCGAGATCAAAGTCAAGGTCATTAGGTTCAAAGGTCAAGGTCAAGTTTTGCATCTTTTCACTGATGAACATTTTGTTATGACATGATGAAGCAAAGTTAATCAGAATTTAACAAGGAGTCAACCTGACCAAATGTCAAGGTAACATTTTGTATCTTTTCACTGGTGAACATTTTTGTATGACACTTTGAAGTAATGTTGCTCAGAATTAAACAAGGGGTCAACTGACCAAAGGTCTAGGTCGTCTGGTCAGGGGTCAAGGTCAAATTTTGTAGCTTTTCACTGATGAGCATTTTATGACATTTTGAAGCAAAGTTGTTCGGAATTAAACAAAGAGACACACTGAGGTAAAAAGTTGAGGTCAAAGGTTAAGGCCTAAGATTCAAAGGTCAAGGTCAAATTTTGCATCTTTTCACTGATAAACATTTTGTTATGGCACTTTGAAGCAATGTTGCTCAGAATTAAACAGTGAGTCAATTGACCAAAGGTCAAGGTCACCCGGTCAAAGGTGAAGGTTAAATTTTGTTATGACATTAAGCAGCAATGTTGGTCAGAATTAAACAAGGAGTCAATTGACCAAAGGTCAAGGTCACTGGGTCAAAGGTCACGGTCAAATTTTGTATCTTTTCCCCGTGAACATTTTGTTATGACTTTATTAAGCAAAGTTGGTCAGAATTTAACAAAGAGTCAACTGACTTAAGGTCAAGGTCACTCGGTCAAAGGTCGAGGTAAATTTAGTATTTTTTTGCTGGTGAACATTTCATTATGACACTTTGAAGCAATGTTTGTGGGAATTAAACAAGGAGTCATTTTACCAAAGGGCAAGGTCACTGGGTCAAAGGTCAAGGTCAAATTTTGTATCTTTTCACTGATGAACATTTTGTTATGACTTTATTAAGCAAAGTTGGTCAGAATTTAACAAAGAGTCAACTGACTTAAGGTCAAGGTCACTCGGTCAAAGGTCAAGGTAAAAATTAGTACTTTTTTGCTGTTGAACATTTCATTATGACACTTTGAAGCAATGTTTGTGGGAATTAAACAAGGAGTCATTTGACCAAAAGGCAAGGTCACTGGGTCAAAGGTCAAGGTCAAATTTTGTATCTTTTCACTGATGAACATTTTGTTATGACATTATGAAGGAAAGTTGGACCGAATTTAAAAAGGAGTCAACTGACTTAAGGTCAAGGTCATTTTATGTTATTATGTAGCAAACTTGTTCAGAACTTAACACAGAGTCAACTGACCTTAGGTCCTGGTAACGGGGTCCAAAGGGTCAAGGTCAAGTTTTGTATTTTTCACTGATGAACATTTCGTTATGATATTATGAAGCAAAGTTGGTCGGAATTAAGGAATAAGTCAACTGACCAAAGATCAGGGTCACTAGGTTAATGGTCAAGGTCATTTGGGTCCAAAGGTCAAAGACAAAGTGGATTTCTGACTTCGACCCTGGCTCTTGATGGAGGAAGTATAAAAGGTGAATTAAAACAAATCAAAGCTAACAAATGAGTATTGCACCGGTATTTACATTTCTGTTAGCCCAGCAAATATGGAGGTGGAAGGAAACAAGACTCACATCATAGTACATGTAAAATGTATATTTTGCTTCCTTGCGATTCTTTTTGAAGTCCAAATGTCAAACGTCAAGCTCAGCTATATGGACAGATTGCTTCATTCTGATTATGCGGGATATATTGCCACAAGACGGGGCCCTTACTGACCTCTCAGTGTTCTAGTTGTTTTAACTTTTAACTAAACATATACTAACAAAAATCATCATCATCACTTATATCATCTGTGACATCATCATCACTTCTATATGTTAGGTAGGGATGCTACAGGTGTGTCAACTCTATGACTCCTTTCCATCTCCTCAATTTCTCTCTCCTTCTTTTTCCATTTCCCCTTTTTTTCTGCCAGAGTTTTCTCTCTATTCTGTTTAGCCCGTTCAAACCTCTTCTCCGTTGATAGTACCCTGCTTGTATTTTCCGTCTTTGAAACTCAATTTCGCCTCGAATTTTCTTCTGTTTTCTTCTTCTTTATTTCTCTGTTGGTCCTTTATTGCTCTCGATTCGGTCATTAACCTTGATCTTACGAGTTTCGCCAACATTTTGTAATGCAATTTTCATTATCTTCACCCTCATTCGTTCACGTTTTTCGTTCTCTCGATCTTGCTTCTCGTTTAGCTGAAGCCAGTTCCCTTCTGTGTTCTGATAAACACGCCATTTTTCCTTTTCTTATTAATACCTCGATCGTTCTTTATGAATTCCACGTTTGATTCATTTCTCTCTGGAGGCATCTTGTTGAGAACCCCTCTGGCGGTGAGCGGGGGTAGTGTTCGCAGTCTTAACAGAGCTGCTCTAGCACATTCAGTAACCCGTAGAAATAGCCGTCATCTGAGGTTGACGACAGAGAAGGCCACGCCTCCTGGTCCCTTATTAGGCATTATCCCCTCCTCCCAGAGCTGCGTTAACGCGGTTTGCTCATAACTTGTTCTTGTAACGTATCTAGATCTATTCACACAACAGATACGTTACACATTATATTGGTCAAGTGTTACACTCATGTGATACTTAACATTACAACTAAAACAGACTTTATTTCGATGTAATGATCACTTGTGATCAAATATATGCACCTATCTAAAATGTTCACATAACCAAGTCGATTTTATCTGGGAAAATAATGCATCAAAACAGAAATTTGACCAAAGTGAACATACATACATACGTTACATAATTTCCAAGTGGTGTGATCCTTTATCCTTACATATCCCACCCTTTTCTTTCATAGCTTTTCACTAATTAATCCTTTAAATCCATTTATAGTAGTTAAATTTATTTGAACATCTACGTATACAAATTAACTATTATTATATATGCATTCATGCCTTTGGATTTCCTAAGATTTGAAGATTTTCCCCTTGAACACTAATCCAGTTGATGCAAATACAGTTTTTAAAAGGTCTAATTACATTGTTCCCATCAAACTCACACGAAACGAAACTAGAATCTAGAGTATCTTTGTTAGAAGCTACGATTATAGAACCGTTTTACAACGTATCTGTTTATGACGAAAACTGTTTACGTCAGCAAAATGAAATTCACTTGGTATTCGCTTTAAATTTACACATTGTACAACAATGTTATACTTAAGTTTTATCGTGTAAGCTATAAAAAATTCCCATGACAATGAGTTCAGTTTTATTAGACAAATTTTAACGGAAAAACCACGAAAACCAAGCTTCAGATATGCTTACAGGAATTAATTCGATGGATTTATATGCGATATAAAATACCTTTAGTCAATATACCAAGATGTTTTAAACTTGTATTCACCGATAATAAATGCCTGTATTATATGGGTGATTTGTTTAGTAACGTATCTGGCAAGACATTTTGCGTCCGTAGATAATCGCCAAAAATTAAAGGGGATAATGTTAGTGCAGGCATATTTGTCACATTAGTGAGAGTTTCAGTTACATGTAATACTTATGCAATGTTGTTGTGAAGTCATACATCGAGTACACTTTGAACAGTAGCTGGAGTCCGCAAAAGTAGCAGTTGATCTTTTCAACATTTATGAGGTCATAACAATATTGGCTTCCTGGACATATTCCATTGGTAAATATGTCTAAAAGGCCAATATTATGACCTCATGAATCCTGAAATTCTTAAAAAGTTATTTCTTATATTTACATNTAATACCAGGTGAGCGATGCAGGCCCATTGGGCCTCTTGTTAAGTGCTTTGAATTTTCCGATGCGAGCATATACATGGGGAACAGCGTGTTTTCGTGGGAAAATGTCAAACTTTCGCTAGGGTTCCTAGCAACAGCATGACAATAAAAACAAACAAAAAATAGTTCCATTTTCAAAATTTAATTTGTATAATTTAGGCAAGTATATTATCATCAAGTACTTTACACATCTTATTTTAACTTTAAAATCAAACCAATAATGTTTAATGTTAATCATATTCGCATAACAAAACTACATCGAGGGCTGTTTCACGACGGATGTCTACCAACTACGCCCTGTGCTACGCCATTGTAGTGTATCAATACGCAGTGATGAGGTCACATATGTTATGTAACAAGAGGCCCAGAGGGCCTGTATCGCCCACCTGAATAGTTAAGCAGTCATAGCAAAATATTCTCATTGAATATTATACTGTACTACAAATGTTTCACTCACAAACTTTGTCCGCTCCATCTGTTGAAACTACCAGCCAAATATTATTATATGATTCTATGCTTTTTGGTTCTTCTTAAGAAGTTGTTTGAACTGTTTGACATTTTTTTCTTTTTCTTGTGACGTTATAAGTAGGTCAAGGTCATTTTCCTTCTCAAACTTTGTTGGCTCTATCCGTAGAAGCTACCAGTCAAATCTTATGAATCCATTCCTTTCGGTTCTTCAGAAAAAATCGTTTGAAATGTTGTTGAACTCTGTGACCTTTAAAGTAGGTTGAGGTCATTTTCATTTGCAAACTTTGGTGAGCTCTATCCCGAAAAGCCACCAGCAAAATATTATGATTCTATGCCTTTCGATTATTCTTCAGAAGTCGTTTGATGTTTTTGACATATTTGACACCTGTGACCTTGAAAGTAGGTCAAGGTCATTTTCATTCTCAAACTTTGTTGGGCTCTATCCCAGGAAGCCACCAGCAAAATATGAAGATTCTATACCTTTTAGTTCTTCAGGAGAAGTCTTTTGAAGCATTTGACATATTTGACCGCTGTGACCTTGAAAGTAAAAGTCCTTATCATTCTCAAATTTGGTCGGGCTCTATCCCAGGAAGCCACCAGTCAAACATGAAGATTCTATACTTTTCAGTTCTTCAAAAGAAGACGTTTGAAGTGTTTGACACATTTGACCCATGATACCTTGAAAGTAGGTCAAGGCCATTTTAATTCTTAAAGTTTGTTGGGCTTTATCCCAGGAAGCCACCAGCCAAATTTGAAGATTCTATACTTTTCAGTTCTTCAGAAGAATTTGTTTAAATTTGTTGAGAGAAGACACCGGACGACGCCGGATGCCACACCATGACATAAGCTCGCTTGCCCTTCGGGCAGGTGAGCTAATAAATCTGAACACAAATATACCAATGTATAAGCTATCAACTGTTTACATTTTTTATATTTTATGGTCAAATGACTCAATAATATGTGGAAACATAATGGAAATGAAATAAACAAAATATAAAATCAATAAACTTGTTCAGAGTGTAAAATATTCTGCAGATCCAGTCCGAGATTCAAACCTTGGACTTGTTATACAAATGCTGAAACTGATTCAGCTACCAAGACAACAGAAGTGCTACCAGTTACATCAAACAGGTGTTAACTCATTCAACCCTGAAGACACATTTGAACTCTTCCAATTCAAAGGTTTGAATAGTCCCCTATGTGACATATATTATTACAGGAAGAGCTGATACAAATCTCATATTTTACAAATGAGAAATTTTCCTCCAAAAATTCATTGTTTGTTCTGTCAAAGATCTAAAATATTTTTCTTGCCATCTATTACATGTATATATTACATGTATTTTGTTTAAGCAAGCATGTTTAAAAGCAACTACGCAGAATGTCTGTTGCATTATGAAAATATTCAAAAGCATTCCAAAGGTAATACATGTACATCAACAAACAATGGTTTAACTGATCACTTGTTTATATATTCCGTCTTTTCGTATTGCAAGAGTTATCTGCTCTTGTGAGCAGGTATTGATTGTTACGTCATTTGTTTGTGCGAGTAACGTCATCAAGTTTTGAAAAAACAATGTAATTTTCTCACACAAACCAATGACATAACAATCAATACCTGCTCACAAGAGAAGATAACTCTGCAATACGCAAAGACGGAATATGATACAGGAAGTAAAACAACATATAACCATGTATATTCTTATAAGACACTGATGGCAGATTGGGAACATATTGACTTCACAATGTGTCATGAGGCTTGCAGCAGTTTTGAGGACAAGTAATGTTTTGTAGAAAGGATCATATAGCACAACCAGTTTTAAAGAGTTTAAATGTGGCATCTCAATGACTAGTGTGGTATGAACTATATCACCTTCATCAAACAAATGACATCTGGTCGGGCTACATCAACTTTTCTATAATCTATCCTTACCAACCTGAACAAAAAGTTTAGATTTTTTTTTTTATACTAAGTAATATAAGCTAACAGGATTAATTATTTAACCATATGCTCTGGCTGCTAAAATAATGCCTGTTAACTATCAGATTTTTTTTACATTGTTACTTTGAATATATTGAAATAACAAGGAAAAATACTCCCTCTGCCAATACAATGACGTTGTAAAGAATAATACTCCTCGTAACCCGGCTTGTAATACAATGTCACAGTGGACAATACTCTTAGTATCATTCCAGTAACATCACATGGAACAATAACCCGGCTCGTAATACAATGTCACAGTGGATAATACTCTCAGTATCAATACAATAACATCACAGGGAACAATAACCCGGCTTGTAATACAATGGCACAGTGGACAATCCTCTCAGTATCAATACAATACTATCACAGGGAACAATAACCCAGCTTATAATACAATGTCACAGTGGACAATACTCTCAGTATCAATACAATACCATCACAGGGAACAATAACCCGGCTTGTAATACAATGTCACAGTGGACAATACTCTCAGTATCAATACAATACTATCACAGGGAACAATAACCCAGCTTATAATACAATGTCACAGTGGACAGTAATCTCAGTATCAATACAATGACATCAAAGGGAACAATAACCCCACATCAATAAAATGACATCACATGGAATGTTTCCTATTCACTCACATATATATTTTATCCTACACATCTTTGACTTTCACAAAAAACAACAGATCCAATCCCAATTATAAAGCTAGAATAGAAGCACCGCAAAAATAATAGTGACACCACAATAAATATACACACAATTATCTAAATCTAGTGACCAGGAGCCAGCGACTCAAAGTTAAGCTAGCTTAAATCTGACCTGACTAATCAGACTCTCGTGACTCATGAGTCAAGTCAGTAAAGGTCTAACCACAATGAAATGAAGCTAACCGTACACTTAGAGTCCATCCTAGATACTCGATGGGTTATGCTCACTTTTGCTCTCTGCACCCCTTGAAATATGTCATGACAAAACTGAAGGCTCAGTATGCAGAACATTGTGAATGAGGTGAGAAGACTGTTTGATCCTATGATGTACATCATAAGAATATCTTGGTCACAACAGTAAAATTGACTAGCTTTGAAGTTAAGTGTCGCTCCTCTGTAATCTTCAATTACAGGTATCAGCTTAGTGATTGGTCAGGTTTATTTTTACCCGAGACCAATCAAATAACTAGCTGCATGCCTTCAATTTTGCTATGATATATTCCAGGGGTGCAGAGAGCGGATGTGAGTGTAACCCCTAGAGTATCGAGGATGTCAAGAGTCAAGCCAAACTAAATCTGACAACACTGATCTGAGGCTAGTGACTCAAGAGTTAAGCTAGATTAGATCCACCCAAAATCATGAGAAGCTACTCAAGTCATGCCATCTTAGATGTCACCAAGCTGATCTGAAGCTAGAGATTCAAAATGAAGCAAGCCTAGATATAACCACATTGATCTGAAGCTATTGACTCAGATTCAAGCCAAGATGTGACAGCATGGATCTGAAGCAGCGTTTTTGGCGAGTGTCTGAATCAACGAGATGTGGCATAATTTGTTTGATATCCTTGTCCTCCCCGTTGAGGCTGTTGCTGTCGTATTCGATGTGTGGGCTGCTGAGAACAGCTACACCCTTGCCTACTTGGCACCTAACAATAGCTGCTGGTCGACCCTCAATCTCACTGTACACAGCCAGTACCTCCACGTTCTTGTCCAGTGATATAGCTTTGCTTTGGGTTGTTTTTTCTTTTACGACACTCTCTGATTCATTCTCAATAGGAGATTCACATTTATTTTTCTTATGATCTGTTTTTGATCGTTTCGGATGAGGTTCTATTCCTGACAAATCAGTTTGGACATCACAAAATGCATTTCCTTTCTCTCCTTCTGTTCTGCAAACAGCTAATGTGTGTGTCAAATCTTCTGGTCCAGAATTATCACCACCTTCAGGTCCCGAATCTTTGAGCTCCGAATCCTTTTGGTTACTCTCGACAACCTCACTTTTACTAGACTGGTTTGAGTCCTTATCACAGGACTCCATGCAGCGTTTCTTTAAAACTTGGTCAGAAATACGTTTGACAGATATGAACTGATCTCTGTAGAAGAGAAACATTCCTCCGCCGTTGAAATAGGCTTGGAGTGTGGTAGTCTCCTTGTCAAAGAAGTCCACCTGGGCCGCTCTACTTCCGCTCTCACTGCCGTAATTGTAAGGACCCCAAACTGGTCCCACGCACAAACCTGGAAATCACACAGACACACATGTAGGTGATATTTTCATGGTTTAGAGGGTTCCCGGAAACAAAATTCTAAAATTCATAACACAGTGACATGGTAGGTAAATTGATGCTATCACAATCTGATAAAAAGTATCTGCTACATGGCTCCTCGTAAATTTCATAATAAGCCTGAGTACGAAGTTAATGAAGCCATGTAACAGATGATTTTAACTCATTCACCCCTGAAGACACATCTAAACTCTTCCAATTCAAAAGGTTAGAATAGAAACTTCAGGGGGGAATGAGTTAATCAGATTGATGCTATCAAATTTCACCTGTTCTGTCTTTTAAGTAACTATATCATACACAAATTTTGGCCTTGGCCAGATTAACTACTTGCAAAATTGAACTTAAATCAGTTCAATATTTTTTGAGAAGAAGTCGAAAATTTGAAATGTTTATGGATTGAATATAAACGACAACGAAAGAAAGGCAATCCCAATAGGTCAGATGAGACTTTTTCTCTGGGGAGCAATCCTCGATACTCCGAGGGTTACACTCCCTGAAGCTTTCTGCACCCCTGGAATATGTCATAGCAAAGTTGAAGGCAGGTGGCTAGATATTTGATTGGTCTCAGGTAAAGAACACCTGACCAATCGCTAGGCTGATACCTATCCTTTGAAAATTACAGAGAATTGACACCCGCCTTCAAAGCTAGTCAATTTTACAGTTATGCGGCCGAAAGATTCTTTTGATGAACATCAAAGGATCAAACTAGTCTTCTCTTTCATCAACAGACCTTTGATTTTGCTATGACATATTCCAGGGGTGCTGAGAGCAAAAGTGAGCATAACCTCTGGAGTATGGAGTAGCCCGGTGAGCTTAAAACAGGAAGATCATTCAACATCTACTAACCAGGAATTTGTAAAGAACTTAATAAACACATTTTACTCTAACTGTCTTACTCACCTGGGAAAAATTTAAGGATCCTTTCCCCACAAACTTCCTGGGGTCCATTTTTGTCAAATTCTATGTAGTCACATCCAAAGTAGGATCCCGCACAGATCCCGAGATAGGCTCCTCCCTCAGCCACATACTGCTGAATCTGTAGAGTCCCTTCATCCCCAAGGGCATTGATAAAGCCAAGGTCATACCCTCCACCAATCACATACAAGGCAGCCAATTTTTTCCAGTTTCCTATATTATAGATTCATAAAAGTAGGTCTAATGAAATGGATATCCCACAAATGCAGCAAATATGTATAAATAACCCTTAAAACTGCTTTCAAATTTGAGCCGCACTCAGCTAAAAGCACAGCTGTTCAGTAGTGTTGGGAGACTTCAAAATCTCTGATCAATCATCAGTATTTCTCGAATGATCGATGATTGATTAATGATCGATCACAAAATGAAATGAAAACTAATAGAGAGGTATTCATCAAAATAGGTAAGATTTGGTCTCGACAACTCTTTATAATGTTGAGTGTTTTCATGTTATAGTCAAACCAAGATGGATCATAGAAAATCGTGATTGACTCATCAGTCGGAGGTAAAATGACTGATCATCGATTTAAATGATTAATTGGAACAGCACTACTTTTCAGATATGGCATATTATTATTTTTTCATATTATTCCCGACAAGTGATTGGCCAGGAGTGCATCACGTGTCCACCGATAAAAACCGATATTGACTTGGAGCGCATGATTTTTGTTGAAGGACTGGGTGTTTCTAAAAATAGAATTATGACGTGTCTCCAAACAATACACCGTCCCACATCCGAAGTGTTTTTTTGTGTTGTTTTTGAGAGTGCTTACATTACTGTTTTGTAAAATAATAAAACAATTGTGGCCTTGAAATTCCGGTCAATACCTGTATTTATCGACCCGAGAAAAGATATATTAACCTCGGACTGCATCCTCGGTCAATATATCTTTTCTCAGGTCAATAAATCCAGGTATCGACCTCAGCCAAAGGCTATAATTGAATATTATCAGGACAATCAATATTTCCTGTAGTCTTCTTTATCAACAAACCTGTAGAGCCACACCACCACTTAGTAACTATTAAGTCTATGACATTTCTGCTGTAGAAAAGCAGGTCGTGGTCATCCTGATACCCATTATGCCTCTCATGACCCTGTTTTTTCACATTGAGTATATGTTAAAGTTATTGCAGTAATGATGAACAAAAAAAATCAGATACATCATTAAGGTATATAAAGTCCCAGTAAAGTATAAGGTATCTCCAACAAAGAAGTGTTCCTGTTTGTCCTCCATTTTTCTGACTTTGAGTTGCTTACCCATTTACTATAGCAAAGATATATACTAAACAAGAGGGCTGCAACGATATATATCACGATATTTTAAATACGACATAAATACACAATTTTTATTTTTACGATATTTTCCGTATTTTGTTGTGTCTGAATTAAGTCTACTCTTATCCGTTCCAACATGGTGAGTGACAGCTCCAGCGTAGCATGCACGCCGAAAGACGTGAATTGTGTAAAACTTTAAAGTCATGCCCACTTTGGACCAAGTCTATTTCCTGTTGTAATATTGTAATTAAAAATTTGCAACATATCTTTCACTTTGCTCCAACTGTTCCTATATGTAAAGTGATGCATATTGTATAATCATGACCACAGTATCGTGATACGTATCACATCGTCATGTTAATATATTGAATGTATATTGAAATACATACATTTCTTTTTTAAAATAACATTTACACTATAATGATTCCAACTCCATACCTCTTGATAGTATTTTTGATAGCTTGTCCTCTGAGCCATAGAAAATTATATTTAGTGATACTTTTCATAAATATAACTGGAAAGAATTTAAAATTCTACTAACTAGGTACCTAAAAAGACCTGCAATCTATAAAAGTCTTTGAACAAATACAAAGGAAATGATATATTATAACTGGAAAAATAACTTCTCAAACTGTTTTAGAGCATCAAATTAAAATTTTGAACTCACCTGCAATGGTCTCTTCCGGGGATATATACTTGAAGATGTAGTGCTTTTCATCCAGGTGTCTCTTTAGTGTTTGCACTACAACCTCTGCATTTTCTTCACAGGCTCCCTCCCCGAGGTACACAAACACTGTATTTCTGGTCTCATCAGTCATAGTAATTGTAGGTCCTGTGTGAAGAGAATGCATAACAATATATTAGCAGTGTGGTTAGTGCTAATATATACATGGTAACGGTGAGAGGGTAGAAACAGAAAACTGATGGTAGTGCATAACATAAATCCAAGACTTTTCAAATGTACATACTGTGAATACTGAACATTTCAAGAATATTTACCAGTACAAGCTGGTGTTTGAATAAATATGCATGACACAATTAAATTCACAATAATCTCTGAGGAATTATCATGAAAATAAGTAATTAAAAAAATATGAGTGGCTAACAGTAGGATTTAACATCAACCACCTACAAGCTAGTCCTCCAAGTTCTATTCCAACCCAAACCAACCAAGTACAGCCCTCCATATTCTATTCCCACCCAAACTAATAACAGTTCTCCAGATTCTATCCCCATCCAAACCAAGTACAGTCCTCCAGATTCTCTTCCCATTCAAACCAAGTACAGCCCTCCAGATTCTCTTCCCATCCAAACCAAGTACAGTCCTCCATATTCTCTTCCCATCCAAACCAAGTACTGTCCTCCAGATTCTCTTCCTATCCAAACCAAATACAGTCCTTCATTTTCCCCTCCGACCCAAACCAACCAATTTCAGTCCTCCAGATTCTCTTCCCACCAAACAAACCACCAACCAAGTACAGTCCTCCATATTCTATTCCCACCCATACCAACCAAGTACAGTCCTCCATATATATTCTATTCCCACCCAAACAACCCACCAACCAAGTACAGTCCTCCAAATTCTCTTCCCACCCCAACCAACCAAATTCAGTCCTCCAGATTCTCTTCCCACCCGAACAAACCACCAACCAAGTACAGTCCTTCAAATTCTCTTCCCACCCCAACCAAGAACAGTCCTCCTATTCTCTTCCCACCCAAACCAACCAAGTACAGGCCTCCAGATTCTCTTTCCACCCAAACCAAATTCAGTCCTCCAGATTCTCTTCCCACACAAACCAACCAAGTACAGTCCTCCAAATTCTCTTCCTCACAAACCAACCAAGTACAGTCCTCCAGATTCTCTTCCCATCCAAACCAAGTACAGTCCTCCAGATTCTCTTCCCACCCAAACAAACCAACAACCAAGTACAGTCCTTCAAATTCTCTTCCAACCCAAACCAAGCACAGTCCTCCAAATTCTCTTCCTCACAAACCAACCAAGTACAGTCCTCCAGATTCTCTTCCCACACAAACCAAGTACAGTCCTCCATATTCTCTTCCCATCCAAACCAAGTACAGTCCTCCAGATTCTCTTCCCATCCAAACCAAGTACAGTCTTCCAGATTCTCTTCCCACCCAAACAAACCACCAACCAAGTACAGTCCTCCAGATTCTCTTTCCACCCAAACAAACCACCAACCAAATTCAGTCCTCCAGATTCTCTTCCCACCAAACAAACCACCAACCAAGTACAGTCCTCCAGATTCTCTTCCCACCCCAACCAAGTACAGTCCTTCAGATTCTCTTCCCATCCAAACCGAGTACTNTCTTCCTCACAAACCAACCAAGTACAGTCCTTCAAATTCTCTTTCCACCCAAACCAAGTACAGGCCTCCAGATTCTATTCCCATTTAAACCAACCAAGTACAGTCCTTCAAATTCTCTTCCAACCCAAACCAAGTACAGTCCTCCAAATTCTCTTCCTCACAAACCAACCAAGTACAGTCCTCCAGATTCTCTTCCCACACAAACCAAGTACAGTCCTCCATATTCTCTTCCCACCCAAACCAAACAAATACAGTCCTCCAGATTCTCTTCCCACACAAACCAACCAAGTACAGTCCTCCAAATTCTCTTCTCTCACAAACAAACCCCTCCAAATTCTCTTTCCTCACAAACAAAACAAGTACAGTTGTCCAGATTCTTTTCCCACACAAAAAAACCAAGTTCAATCCTCCAGATTCTATTCCCACACAAACCAACCAAGTACAGTCCTCCAAATTCTCTTCTCTCACAAACAAACCCCTCCAAATTATCTTCCCTCACAAACAAACCAAGTACAGTCGTCCAGATTCTTTTCCCACACAAACAAACCAAGTTCAATCCTTCAGATTCTATTCCCATTCAAACCAACCACCAACCAAGTACAGTCGTCCATATTCTTTCTCCACACAAACAAACCAAGTACAGTCCTCCAAATTCTCTTCTCTCACAAACAAACCCCTCCAAATTATCTTCCCTCACAAACAAACCAAGTACAGTCGTCCAGATTCTTTTCCCACACAAACAAACCAAGTTCAATCCTTCAGATTCTATTCCCACCCAAACAAACCACCAACCAAGTACAGTCCTCCAAATTCTCCTCCCACCCAAACCAATCAAGTACAATCTTCCACCCAAACGAACATGGTGAAGTACAGTCCTCCCGTCTCACTTCCCGCCCAAACCTAGTACCATCCTCCAGATTCATTTCCCACCCAAACAAACAGTATAGGCACTATATATAGTGATAGAAATGTAATAGCATATTAGTATTACAAAAAGGAAGGAAGTAGTAAAAGGAATTTGTGCATTCGCTGGGGATTAAACCTGAGATCCCAAATTTTCTAGTCGGACACTCTACGGATAAACTAAAGGAAACATCTGTGACAGCTGTGACATAAAAATGCCATAAATGTACAATGTATACATGTACTTTACATAGGCCTCCTCCCCAATTTTTCCAAGTCTTTACCCTCAAATACATGTAACCACATTACATACCAGGTTCTTTTGTTCCCATCAAGGGTTCTCTGCCTTGAACAGGGAGGGTCAATGGAACCAGTTAGTAACCAAAGTAGTGAATTTGTATACGAGTTACTTCCCTTGCATACATGCATTTATCTCGATGTATTTCCATTCTTTGCACAATGCGATCGACTTGAAATTTTGCACGTAGTTAGGTAAGGGTACATATTATATGAACAGGAAGAAAGAGGAAAACATATTTCCTAAGCGTTTGAAAACCTCCCTGGACACTCCCTTGGCATTCAGTCATTCTCTGGTCACTTATTAGGGTCACCTAACTTTGAACTTGCATGTCATGTGTTTTAGTAGGAGAGGTCAAATACACGATGTCGTCTCTCTTCAGGTTCGTGCAAACCATGTAACGTTAATTTGTTTTAGACGTATGTACTTCACAAATGACATGTTTGCACATACCTGCACTGGATCAACCACAGGAGTTTCGTTACAAATGCACAACGTGTGTTTTCATACCGACTCGCTTTCCGCATACGTTTTCGTTCACGGGCACCGTAAGGTGATTTTCCGGGTAGTTTCGTACTAAAAACAAACATTAACACGCAATGTAATACACATTGATACAAGTGTAAAATCCTTACGCATATTTATGTTAGGGATGTTTTATTGTTTTAGGGCACCCTTGTATTGATTTATTATTCGTCCTCGATTTTCTATTGGATATGTTGGCCGACGGTCACGCACGTTCACAAAAACTGTGTGCATGCAGTTATAAATCAGCACAGTGCACTAAAAGTTCACTGATATAACACCGGATTAAAGTCACCAGTTCGATACATTCTACCCACACGGCGCGGAGACGCATGCTTGTGTCTTCGTTAGACTGGCTTTCGGTATTTTTTAATTAATATTATCCAAGTTTAGGGACTTGAGCAGGTCTATATACTGGAATGGAAGGGAGATAACTCGCGTCACTACCAACATTATAATATATATCCAATCTGATTAAAATCATATGTTACATGGCTTCGTTAACTTCGTACTACGCCTGAACGCCATGTAACAGATGATTTTAATCAGATTGCCATTAATTTAGTACTTGAGGTCATTGTCAAAAGTAATAAAGGTCAATGACTGTGACCTAATTTATTGTTACACACAATTTTCCAATTACAAAGTTTGATGTCCGTTCATAAAAGGCAAAATGAGATTTGCTCCTGAAATCTGTATTACAGTGTATTTTTGTGCTCGAGGTCAAGGTCAAATGTGAAATAGTGGTTACAGTGACCTCATTTAAGGGTGTGACAGTGTCTTCCTGTGATCTATCTATATACATTGTTTGATGCATACATTGCAACCATTATTTTAATACTTGAGGTTAAGGAAATAGGTCACTGTGACCTGGTTTTAGGACACAACACACCACCTTTCCATGATGAACCTATAGACAAAAAAGTGGCTGAGATAGACTCTGGAAACCACATTCAGCATTGACTTATTATATATAGCCCCGATTTCTATCTAAGCTGGGGTATAATAAAAAGTAATTAAAATATGTTCTTGAAATAGATCTGTCCTTTTCATAATAAAACAAAAACACAGAGGATGAGATATGATTCCTGCTTCTGGAACTTTTTGTTCATTTTTTATTCCAAAGTTTGTCTGGAGCATATACTTCGTTACTATCTATATATGTCTTTAATCTATATGCCACACTTGCTACACTTGTGTATCTCAGGACGGTATGATGACTTTATACGGTTGTTACTAAGATATTATAAATAATAAGGATTAATGGTTGTTAAATGATTAAGAGGAATTAAATAATAATACTGTATACAGGGAAACTTTCGCCCTTTGTCGGTCAAATCAATATTCGCCAAGTTTCAATTTCGCCCTTCACATTCAACATTGTGTATATAATGTTTACTAACGTTCACTGTAATGATGAAGTTCGCCCACATTACGGAGGACGAAAAAGGCAAAAATTAAACTGCAGCAAGAATTTCCTGGTATACAGTAGATTATAGAAGAATTATAAATAAAGAAACAGTGGTGATCCCAAACCTATTACTAAGTATGAAATTGCTGAACATGAAAAGATAAAGACACTGATGCTTCTAGGACTGTCCTGGGGGTCCAGCCCCACCCCATCAGACTTAATCCCTAGATGGGAACATCAGAACAACTGATCCCCGCCCTATTATCATACATGCAATTGCTAGGCTTGAAGAAATGATGTACACTTATGCTATATGGATTGGCTTTGGGGTCTTGCCTTGCCCCTCGATACTTACTCACTTGGTGCTGACATAGAAATAGTGAAATCCTGACCAAATAACGATGTATACAGTTTCTAAGGCTTACACAGATGAAGACACTTGCTTCTGGGATTTGCTCTGGGGTCTGGGCTCGTCCCAGGGGGCTTTAACTTCCTTGGTATAACATAGAAATAGTTGAAAATCCCAATCCCATAGCCATATATAGAAAACTGCTTGGCTAGACAAGACAACTAAACTTAATATGTCCTTGGTGTCATGTCTGTCCCTGAGGTTTAAGTCCTTGTTAAAGCTGATGTTTCCATCAAAATGATGAACATAATTCAGTATATATCAAGTTGAAGATAAAATTCCAGGTGATCTATAAAGGCATCTGGTCCTCTTGTAAATAAGGTTGCATCCTAACGATTCTGATCACTATTTTACGAGTTCACAATGATAAAATAGGAATCTTACAGATATTTTACCCTTAATTGTTTTTTCAGGGAGAATAGTGAGGAAAGATCAGATGAAATAAGCTTGAGTGAAGAAATTAATGAAGATGAAGAAAAAGAAGAGGAAGAAACTTCTGCTACACCCAATGTCCCAAGTTATGAAGCTTTTTCTGGTCACACAAATGACAAACAGTGCAACAGGACAATGCTGCCATCGGAAAACTTGGACGACGTTTTCTCATCTATAAAATTTGGACGCTTCCATATCAAGATGATGATTCTCACATGTCATGGATATTTTGCAGTGTGTTCAGAAATGATGCTTATCATATTTTTGACAGATCCTTTGAAGAAAGAATGGAATGTACCAAACATGGTTTATCCATGGTTTCTAGCTTGTGGTGGAGTTGGAGGGATACTTGGTGGAGTAGTCATAGGCATTGTTAGTGACAAATATGGAAGACGAATTCCCTTCTTGATAAGTGTTTTTATATTAGCCGTGTTTGCAGGTATTGCCCCCTTTGTGAACAGCTTCCCCCTATTTGTGTTTGTCAGGACGTTGATTTCTGTGGGAGAAGGAGGACTTGGAGCCCTTGTTTATGTACAGCTTCTGGGTAAGGTTTTCATTACATACAACTACTGGGTTAAGTTTTCATAACATACAATTACTGGGTTAGGTTTTTATAACATACAACTACTGAGTAAGGTTTTCATTACATACAACTGCTGGGTAAGGTTTTCATTACATACAGCTACTGGGTAAGGTTCTCATTACATACAACTACTGTGTAAGGTTTTCATTACATACAACTACTGGGTAAGGTTTTCATAACATGCAAGTTTACTGGGTTAGGTTTTCATAACATACAACTATTGGGTAAGGTTTTCATTACATACAATTACTGGGTAAGGTTTTCATTACATACAACTGCTGGGTAAGGTTTGTATTACATACAACTACTGGGTAAGGTTTGCATTACATACAACTACTGGGTAAAGTTTTCATAACATACAACTACTGGGTTAAGTTTTCATTACCTACAACTACTGGGAAAGGTTTTCATTACATACAACTGCTGGGTATCTGAGTAAGGTTTTCATTACATACAACTTGTGGGTTAAGTTTTCATTACATACAACTGCTGGGTTAAGTTTTCATTACATACAACTATTGGGTAAGGTTTTCATTCCATACAATTACTGGGTAAGGTTTTCATAACATACAACTACTAGGTAAGGTTTTCATGACATAAAACTACTGGGTTAAGTTTTCATTACATACAATTACTGGGTAAGATTTTCATTACATACAACTATTGGGTAAGGTTCTCACTACATACAACTTCTGGGTAGAGGTCCAGTGACATTTAATTCCTGACGAAGGGCTAAGCCCGAAAGCTTGGAAAAGAGTGACTTACAAGTTCATTAATACTGTGTAGGGTTTTCATTACATACAACTACTGGGCAAAGTTTTCATAACATACAACTACTGGGTTAAGTTTTCATTGCATACAACTATTGGGTAAGGTTTTCATTACATACAATTGTTAGGTAAGGTTATCATTACATACAACTGCTGGGTAAGGTTTGTATTACATACAACTACTGGGTAAGGTTTCCATTACATACAATTACTGGGTAAGGTTCTCACTACATACAACTTCTGGGTAGAGGTCCAGTGACATTTAATTCCTGACGAAGGGCTAAGCCCGAAAGCTTGGAAAAGAGTGACTTACAAGTTCATTAATACTGTGTAGGGTTTTCATTACATACAACTACTGGGCAAAGTTTTCATAACATACAACTACTGGGTTAAGTTTTCATTGCATACAACTATTGGGTAAGGTTTTCATTACATACGATTACTGAGTAAGGTTTTCATTACATACAACTGCTGGGTAAGGTTTTCATTACATAAAACTACTGGGTTAAGTTTTCATTACCTACAACTACTGGGAAAGGTTTTCATTACATACAACTGCTGGGTATCTGAGTAAGGTTTTCATTACATACAACTACTTGGGAAGGTTTTCATTACATACAACTATTGGTTAAGGTTTTCATTACATACAACTTGTGGGTTAAGTTTTCATTACATACAACTACTGGGTATGGTTTTCATTACATACAACGACTGGGTAAGGTTTTCATTACATACAACTTTTGGGTAAGGTTTTCATTACATACAACTTTTGGGTAAGGTTTTCATTACATACAACTAGTAGGTAAGGTTTTCATTACATACAACTACTGGGCAAAGTTTTCATAACATACAACTACTGGGTTAAGTTTTCATAACATACAATTACTGGGTTAGGTTTTTATAACATACACCTACTGAGTTAGGTTTTCATTACATACAATTACTGGGTAAGATTTTCATTACATACAACTATTGGGAAAGGTTCTCATTACATACAACTGCTGGGTAAGGTTTCCATTACATACAACTACTGGGTAAGGTTTCCATTACATACAATTACTGGGTAAGGTTTGCATTACATACAACTACTGGGTAAGGTTTCCATTACATACAATTACTGGGTAAGGTTCTCACTACATACAACTTCTGGGTAGAGGTCCAGTGACATTTAATTCCTGACGAAGGGCTAAGCCCGAAAGCTTGGAAAAGAGAGAATTACAAGTTCATTAATACTGTGTAGGGTTTTCATTACATACAACTACTGGGTAAAGTTTTCATAACATACAACTACTGGGTTAAGTTTTCATAACATACAATTACTGGGTTAGGTTTTTATAACATACACCTACTGAGTTAGGTTTTCATTACATACAATTACTGGGTTAAGTTTTCATTACATACAACTGCTGGGTTAAGTTTTTCATTACATACCACTACTGGGTAAGGGTTTCATTACATACAACTACTTGGTAAGTTTTTCATTACATACAATTACTGGGTAAGATTTTCATTACATACAACTATTGGGTAAGGTTCTCACTACATACAACTTCTGGGTAGAGGTCCAGTGACATTTAATTCCTGACGAAGGGCTAAGCCCGAAAGCTTGGAAAAGAGAGAATTACAAGTTCATTAATACTGTGTAGGGTTTTCATTACATACAACTACTGGGTTCAGTTTTCATTGCATACAACTATTGGGTAAGGTTTTCATTCCATACAATTACTGGGTAAGGTTTTCATTAATACAAGCACTGGGAAAGGTTTTCATAACATACAACTACTGAGAAAGGTTTTCATTACATACGATTACTGAGTAAGGTTTTCATTACATACAACTACTGGGCAAAGTTTTCATAACATACAACTACTGGGTTAAGTTTTCATTACCTACAACTACTGGGAAAGGTTTTCATTACATACAACTATTGGGTTAAGTTTTCATTACCTACAACTACTGGGAAAGGTTTTCATTACATACAACTGCTGGGTATGGTTTTCATAACATACAACTACTGAGTAAGGTTTTCATTACATACGATTACTGAGTAAGGTTTTCATTACATACAATTACTGGGTAAGGTTTGCATTACATACAACTACTGGGTAAGGTTTTCATAACATACAACTACTGAGTAAGGTTTTCATTACATACAATTACTGGGTAAGGTTTTCATTACATACAACTGCTGGGTTAAGTTTTCATTACATACAACTGCTGGGTTAAGTTTTTCATTACATACCACTACTGGGTAAGGTTTTCATTACATACAACTACTGAGTAAGGTTTTCATAACATACAACTACTGAGTAAGGTTTTCATTACATACAATTGCTGGGTAAGGTTTTCATTACATACAACTACTGGGTAAGGTTCTCATTACATACAATTGTTAGGTAAGGTTTTCATTACATACAATTACTGGGTAAGGTTTGCATTACATTCAACTACTGGGTAAGGTTTTCATAACATACAACTACTAGGTAAGGTTTTCATTACATACAACTACTGGGTTCAGGTTTCATTACATACAATTACTGGGTAAGGTTTTCATTAATACAACTACTGGGTAAGGTTTTCATAACATACAACTACTAGGTAAGGTTTTCATTACATACAACTACTGGGTTCAGGTTTCATTACATACAATTACTGGGTAAGGTTTTCATTACATACAACTGTTGGGTAAGGTTCTCATTACATTCAATTGTTAGGTAAGGTTTTCATTACATACAACTGCTGGGTATGGTTTTCATTACATACAACTACTGGGTATGGTTTTCATTACATACAACTACTGGGTAAGGTGTTCATTACATACAACTACTGGGTAAGGTTTGCATTACATACAACTACTGGGTTAAGTTTTCATTACATACAACTACTGGCTAAGGTTTTCATTACATACAACTACTGGGTTAAGTTTTCATTACATACAATTACCGGGTAAGGTTTTCATTACATACAATTGTTAGGTAAGGTTTTCATTACATACAACTGCTGTGTATGGTTTTCATTACATACAACTACTGGGTTAAGTTTTTCATTACATACCACTACTGGGTAAGGTTTTCATTACATACAACTACTGGCTAAGGTTTTCATTACATACAACTACTTGGTAAGTTTTTCATTACATACAACTGCTGGGGTAAGTTTTTCATTACATACCACTACTGGGGAAGGTTTTCATTACATACAATTGTTAGGTAAGGTTTTCATTACATACAATTACTGAGTAAGGTTTTCATTACATACAACTACTTGGTAAGTTTTTCATTACATACAACTGCTGGGGAAGGTTTGCATTACATACAACTGCTGGGTAAGGTTTGCATTACATACAACTGCTGGGTAAGGTTTCCATTACATACAGCTACTGGGTAAGGTTTTCATTACATACAACTTCTGGGTAAGGTTTTCATTACATACAACTGCTGGGTAAGGTTTTCTTTAACATAAAACTCAAAACCTTGGTTATTTATTTATAATAGCGATATGTACAAAACAGTTTGGTAAGATTATCAGTTCTCCACATAAGACTGAAGTGTCTTTCATTTTGTTCAAAATTTCCCTTTCATCCCCTAGGGTCTCATTTCTCTGTCAATCCGTAGGGTCTGATTTCTCTTTCACCTCCTAGGGTATGACAGCTCGCATGTAGAAGGAAGTATTAATACTTTGACGTCAAGGAAACAATCAGATAAGACGTCATAATCAGCTTTTGACAGGAGAGGTAACACACAGATTATAAGTGCTGAAAACAATTTTGTTTAACATAGTATTGGAGTGAGTGGAGACAAATAATCATCCCCTACATTAAGCTCAAGGTGTAACATAGAAATCTCCAACTCTTAGCGTGATTATTTGATTGTCTCACCCTCAGCAAAGTCTCGGGTTAGACAACCAAATAAACCACCCTGACGGTTGGAGATTCCTTTGTCACACCCTCAACGTAGGGTACGATTCTATTAAACCTTGATTCATGTACAAGTGCTGGATAAGATGATCAAAATCCCAATTTTAATTTTCTTATCCTTTTTTTAAGTGTTGATATAAGGAATGACTTCTCATATTTTCAGAATTCCTCCCGAGAAAGAATCGTGGCAGCTGTTTGGTAACCATCACCCTGAGTGGCACTATGGGAGCCGTATACGCGTCAGCAATGGCCTGGTGGCTTCTATCGCAGTACGGCTGGCGGGTATTCATGGGAGCATGTGCTATTCCCACAGTAATACAGATTCCTGTTAGCCTGGCGTTGATCAAGGAATCCCCTCGCTTCCTGTTTGTGAGTGGAAGGAAAGAAGCTGGAATTGCTGTACTGAAAGAAATGGCCCGACAGAACAAGACGCAGCTGCATACAGGTAAAAAGTGTCATAAAAAGTGACATCATATGCGATTGGCTATAAGCAAAAACTTAGGTCTAAGATTGTTTTATGATCCCGGGGCCAGGATTTAAATCCTGAGACCTGATCCCAATATCATTGCTTTAACCAGAATTGCTAAATAGTCAGCAACAGGTTACAAGTTCCCTGGCACAGTCCCACTGCAGTTATAGCCAAAACGAAATTAAGGGGAGGTAACTGTGTGTATGAAAACTACAGAACTTTGAATTCTCTAGTGGGTTTTTTTCTGTAAAGGGATAGGGATGCTTAATGTCAATATAAAATTTGTGTCATGTATTTATTTCATTTTATTTACTAATGATGATGTAATCATATTTAGATCAACTTTTTAACAACTTTTGCCCTTAAAATAATGCATAAACATTGAATGAGTACTTTCAAAAACCCTGTAATTTTGAGATAGCTAGGTAGGCTATCACATAAATGGATGTATTGTTTTCTAGGCAAATCTTATAATGTGGAATTAAGTGGAATCATGACGTAAAAAATCAGATTTGGGTCTCATCAACAGTAGGTCTAAGCCCTGTTTACATGGGACCTCCCATCGGGTAAATGAATGTCCGACTATTTGTTTATTGATTTCGGAAACTCTAAGGTGTGCAGTCTTCTGACCGAGTAACTGATTAATGGCTAACCGTTGACAACCCTAATATAAATAATTTACAACACAGTACATACCAGTCTTGTAATTCTATACAAATCATTCTGAAGACCTTTTATATTTATATTACAGTGGACATTGACTGCCCTACCAGTGAGAACCGTGGCCGTATGTGTGACCTTCTGAAACCGGCCCTGCGAGGTCGTACTCTGGTGATCTCCGCAATCTGGCTACTTCAGTGTATCGGATACTGGGGTGTCACTCTGTTCCTGCCCGAGTACATGCATTCTGTGGGAATGGACCCTTACCTAAACACCTTCAGTGTTTTTCTCGCACAGATACCAGGCATGTTCTTTGCAATTATCAACATAGAAACACACATGCTTGGTCGCATACGCTGTCTCCGAGTCTTCTCCTTTTTTACATGTCTATCGCTCGTGTTGTTTGCTTTTATCGACGATGTTGCCGTTAAAACTGTGACTGTGATGGTATGCTACTTCTTCATGGTACCAGTGTTTTCTATCCTAAACACCCTCACAGCGGAAATGTATCCCACGGAGATCAGAACCACGGCCTTGGCTTTTGTCTCTGTGCTGATTGGTCTTCCGAGTTTGTTTACGCCATTCCTTAGTGCAGGTGTACTTTTCAGCGGTGTGCTATGGCTGTACCCTCTAGTATGGAGTGCATGCTTCCTAGTCCAAACATTTCTTACCTTCTTCCTATATTGGGAAACAGCAGGAAAGAAATTAGACAATCATTAAATAACCACATGATTTTTTTTCGAAGGGTTTTACGTCCTAGCCTTTGTCATAACATGTTTTGAGGAAATGAAAAGTTAATTGGTGAAGAATATTCCCAAGTTAATCACAAACATGCTGACTCAAAAATGTTTAAACAGCTAATGTTTGTTTCGATGTTTTGCCTAACCTGCATATTAAATGTTTTGACAGCCTTATAATAATATACAGATTGATTACAGTAATGATGAAAGACTACAAGGAAAAGCTTTATCAAAACCTGTAACCAGAGCCTGCCTAATTTATTTTTGAACAAATACCAATTAACCTCTTATCAGCCCCAAAAATATAAAGAGTACACAGCTAACAAAAGTGTATATAACCCAAAGCTACTCTTCTTCAGCGAGTACGGACAGTATAATGAAACCTGTCTATTCCAATACCCGTGAGATTCAACAAAATGTTCATATTAGACAGGGTGTCTGGATATAAAGGTTTGAATTGGAATTTTCTGCAAGAACTTGGTTAACATGTCAGAATCACATAATATTTTTATCCAACAGAATGTCGTAGTATTAGTGGGGTTGAAGTTGACAGGTTTTACTGGTTAAAAAGGTTTTATTTTGTATTTTCTACAAGAAATGGGGTATAATATCAGAATATCACATATGTAACAGAATATCGGAATAAGTGGGGTTGGAGTGGACATGTGTACCTGTATTGGGTAGTATTACTGAGGAATTGGCCATTTGTTTGCATATATATATAGGGCTGCAACGATGTATTGCAATATTCTAAATACGATACAATACACAATATTTTTTAGCAGGTCATTTTGTCGTTTCTGAATTCAGTCTATTCAAATCCGTTCCCACATAGCCAGTGACAGCTCCTGCTCGGCATGCACGTCAAAATACGGGAATTGTGTGAACCTTTAAAATCATGCCCATTTTAGACCAAGTCTATTTCCAGTTGTAATATAGCCATTAAAATTTGCAACATTACTTTCCTCATTGCTTCTATTATTACTATATGTATGGTATTGTGACTACAATAACGTGATACAATATATCATATCTTTGTGTTAATGTATCGTTGTAACCCTAATATAGATTGACTCGAGATGAAATGATCTGATAACCAGAATGATTTGTTCTGTTCGCATGTGCAAATTCTAATTATAAATTCATGCATACTTGTAGAAGTCTTGTTTGAATATGAAATTTGTTAAGTGGAGAACAAAAATTAATTCAAGCACCTGTGCACTGAGTCCAGGAGATTTAAATCAACTAGAGGATTGTCCATCTATATTTACATGTACATGTATTACACAGATATTTTTTCATACAAAAGATGAAGGAAGGGGACTATAGGTTTAATTTTGTACAATTTACTGTACTTTTGATAGAAGTTTTTATTAGAATTTATTAGTATGAATCATTTTCTAAACTGTTGAGTTTGTTTTGTAATTTAGACAAGTGTGTATGAAGAAAAATGTATTTGATACATCAAATGTATTATGTATCATTTTCTGAATACTATAAAGATTGTTCTGTTGAAAAAGAAGTGTTTTGGGGTGATATGTTCAGACAGCTATAAAACTAAAATGACTGCCAAAAACCGAAACGAAATGTTGGAAACCTCTTTTTTCGGCATGACTATAGCTTTGATAATCGTTTCTGAACATGAAAACCACACCTTGCGGGACTTTTATGAGAAATAATAAAGATGAAATAAACAATATATAATATGTTGAATGTAAAAAAAAAAAATTTGGGCTAGACTGGGATTTGAACCATTGACTTCAGATCATTATACTATTACACTAACTGACTGAGCTACCTAGTCATCTGAAGTGTCCTGGCCATGCGGCTACAATTATAAAAAAAAGTAAATATAAACTTCATTTATTTTACAACAATTATGAAACAAGTTATTTCAACTTATATTAATCACTCTTGTTGGCCCAGATGTTAGCGTGACGGGGTCTTAGTGTGGGAGGAAACCGGAGTACTCGGAGAAAACCCACATGGTGAGGCAGGTGATCCCAACCTTTTCACGTCCGATCGGGGAATCGAACCCCGGCCGCCTTGGTGAAAGGCAAGTGCGCTATCCACTGCACAACCCGACAACCCTAAAATAAAGTAAAGGGGAGATTACTGAATATAGGAAAAACCAGTGAAGTGGAACAGGGATCCTTAAGAATTTTTTTTATTAGATATTGGCAAATGTATTCATAATGTGCTGGAAACATAGTTCATTTAAAAATAGATTTAGTTCATCAGGTCATATTTACCTGAAGAGTCTATGTTCCAAGGGCGAGGGGTTGACACTGGTATCCAAGCAACAGTGTAAATTTGATTTGAAATCTGCTCAGTCAGTTTTACTCTCCCTTGTAATTAATAAATAGCTTACTTATGATTGTGAAAAGTAGCATTTTTAAACCATGAGTCATCCATGTGGTTCCCCGGTCAAGGTGGGAAGAAATTTCTGAACTCCATTTAGCTTGGAGCCTCCCTGGACCAGGGAATTTTTATAATGTTGAAGAAATGAAAGATTTGTTAAATGAAGACAGTGGCCACCAAGAGGATAGAAGGGTGTGGCCCTATATCGGAAATGGGAGGTACATGTATATCTTAAAATAGTACTTAAGGTTTGGTAGGAGAATTTGAATAGCAAGTAGTGTATACATGATTGAACCTGTAAATAAGGGTATACGTATACCTCTCCAGTGTAGCAGAGATGGTACACTCAAAAGGGGAACTCTGTAGTGTAACAAAAACTTCATAGATTATTTTCTCCAGTTCTTACATACCCTAAAATCTTGAAAATAAGCCAGGACTTATATTCATTTTAATTAAGTAATCCCAGGCTTATTTTCGATATCATAAAGACCATAAGTCATCTATAGCCTATTTCCAGGCCCTTCATTTTTCACATGGAGAAATTAATTGTATACATTATTGAAATCAAAATTACTTTTTGTAACTTGTTGCAATTATAAATTATGTAATAAGAAAAATGTTTAGGACGACAGAAAATGTGGCTCTTACCCCTGGAATCAAATCCATATATTCAAGTCAGTCCTATTTTCAAAAACGGCTTATTTTCGAGATGCCATTCATTGTAATGAATCCAAGCTTAAGGCTTTCAGAGTCTACCTATTTTCAAATCAGGCTCATTATCAAGAATATAGAGTAAACCGATTGAGCATCTCATGACCAGCTATTAATCTGGCTGTTTTGAAATCTAACATAACCGTCTTGATCTTTGACTGGCTGAAACCCTTTTAAATTATTAACAATTTCCATACGCACAATTTTAATGACTAATTCACATAGACCAACAGCCTCTGATTGGCTGACATTTTTTTGTTTTGTTTTGTTTTAACAAATGTTCACCTCACCCCATCATTCCATTAATTAAGTAACTTTACATTTTGCCCTGGGATGCTCCATGAACCCAGAGGAATCTTGGTGCCCACAGTTGCAAGGTTCTACATCTCCTGGAATATGAAGCTGCAGTAACTGAATGTCAAATTAGATAGGAAAGGAAGAAACAATTTGATATGGCAGTTGGCTGTTCGACTGTGTTTCACACAAGACGGAACCACATGGATCTATGTTGTTTTCGATTTATAAAGGGGGTTGATACTGACACAAGAGGCAGAATGTGTAGCTGGAGGGAGAATTTCTAGAGCAGTACATGACTTGTCACTACGGCTAGCAACCGTGAGCTGCTAATTGGTCGTTTTTGGTTGTTTGAACAATTTCTTGTGTTGCTTCAATACAAAATTTTAATGTAGAATTTAATCGTGTGGTATCTTCACAAAATCATACGCACAGGCAATGTTAATCTTGTCAAATTCATCGGCAAATGAAACGGGTTACATTTGGTAATTGCATTGAGTCCAACTTGAGAAGGAATTGAAATATTACTTCTATGCAAGTTCAATCGTCTCCCTTCCTTTCTCTTATCTGTTTGATTTATAGGCCTGTCAACAGTAAATGCTTCTTGTGATGTCTTTTTATGTTGATTAATTTTATACTGCTGTGTTTGTGAGTTTCCTTTCAAAGTGAGGTTGTTGCTTATTTCTCAAGAAATAGCAATAACAAACTTGAACTGTTAAAATCAAAGATGGGTAGCTGGTGGCCATCTTAATTTCTCCAGTCTTAAAATCAAACTTGCATATAGACTATGGACCATGGGAAGACTCAATATAGAATTTGAGAAAGATCTGTAGGGCACTTCTAGAGAAATAGCTCTAATAACAAGAAATCCCAGAGGGAACTAGGGGCCACAATTGTACCATCTTCATTAGTTTATGTCAGTTTGATCTTTTCTCTTCTTTTCTCTTATCTGTTTGATCCAGCCATTTAACAGTAAATGCACTGTTTCACATATTTACTAGCACAGTTCTTTAAATTAAAGAGAATTAAATAGATCCGATCATTAAAATATCAGAAGTATCTCATTAGTACTTCTTGTGACCATCTTGTTTTTATGATGACTCTCCAAAGTAAACATGCACAACTACAGACCAGGGGGAACCTACATATCAAATTTGAGAAAATAGCGATAACAATCATTCACTATCAAATCCAAGATGGCCACCTGTTGGCCATTTTGTTTATCTGATCAGTCTCAAAAGTATACATGCACAACAACACACCAAGGTACCGGTACATACATATAAAAATTGAGAAAGATCCCTCAACAACTTCCAGATAAATAGCGATAAACGTTCACTGTGAATATCCAAGATGGCCGCCCGTTGCCCATTTTGTTTATCTGATCAGTCTCAAAAGTAAACATGGAGCACAACAACAGACGAAGGGTACATACATAAAAAAATTGAGAAAGATCCCTCAAAAAATCCAAGATGGCCGTCTGTCAGCCATTTTGATTATCCGATCAGTCAGAAAAGGAAACATGCACAACAACAGACTAAGGGAATCCTTCATATCAAATTTGCGAAAGATCCTTCCAAAACTTCCTAAGAAATAGCAATAACAAACAGTCACTGTTAAAATCCAAGATGGACACCTTTTGGCCATCTTGTTTATACGATCAGTCTCAAAAGTAAATATGCACAACTTTGGACCAAGAGGAACCTTCATATCAAATTTGATAAAGATCTAATTTCTCAGAAATAGGGATAACAAGAATTGTTAATGGACGGACGGACGGACCACGGGCCAATTGTTAAGCCCACCATCAGATACATGATTGTGGGCTAAAAATTGTGCTCTAAAAATCCAAGGTAGTCATTTTGTTTTTCAGATTAGTCCCAAACTCAAACCTGAACAACAGATATGGACCATGGGGAACTTATATAAAAAATTTGCGAATGATCTGTTCATAACTTTTGAGAACAAGAGATCCCACAGGGATCTTGGCGCCCACCATTGTACCACAATCTTCATTAGTTTTATGTCAGTTCAATTTTTTCTCTTCTCTGTTTGCCTGTCCGCCATCTTAATCAATATTTTTATCAACCTAAAAGTTAACATTCACAACTCAGGACCAAGGGGAACCTACTTATCAAATTTGAGAAGAATTGCTCTGCTAAATTTTGAGAAATAGCGATAACAAACTTAAACTGTAACAAGATTGCCGGCTGATATGATTTGATAAGCATAGCTAAAAACAAGAGGAACCCTTATTTGAAATTTGAGAAAGATCCCTCCAATACTTTTTGAGCAATAGGGCTAAAAAAACTTTTACTCCCATATTCAATATGACCATGGCAGCTGTCAGCCATCTTGGTTTTCCCCATCATTCCAAAAATTAGAAATGAGGAACTAGGAACCTTCATGTGAAATTTGAGAAAGACCCCTCCTGAACATTCTGAGAAATAACGCTAACAAAGTTTCATTCTCAAATTCAAGATGGCCGTCTGTCAGCCATCTTGGTTTTTCCTTCTGTCCCAGAATTTGATGTGTAATTATGGGAAACTTTCATGTGAAATTTGAGGAAGACCCCTCCAGAACTTTCTGAACAACAGCGTTAACAAACTAACTCTCAAACTCAAGATGGCTGCCTGTCGGCCATTTTGGTTTTGTGATCAGTCCCAAAAAACGATATGCATAACTAAGGATCATGGGGAACCTTCATGTGAAATTTGAGAAAGATCCTTCCAATAAGTTCTGGGAAATAGCACTAACAAACTTTAAGTCTCAAATTCAAGATGGTTTTGTGATCAGTCCCAAAAAACGATATGCATAACTAAGGACGATGGGGAACCTATATGTGAAATTTGAGAAATATCCCTCCGATACTTTATGAGAAATAGTGCAAACAAACTTTCATTCTCAAATTCTAGATGGCAGGCTCTCAGCCGTCTTGGTTCTGTAATCAGTCCCAAAATATGATATGAATAACTATGGGTCATGGGGAACCTTCATGTGAAATTTGAGAAAGATCCATCTGAATATTTTTTGAGAAATAGCACTAACAAGAATTGTTTAAGGACGAACAGACCACGGACGCAGGGTGATTTGAATAGCCCACAATTTGATGATGGGTGGTCTAAAAAGTGATAACAAGAACTGTTTAAAGATGGGCGGCAGATGGACCAGGGATGAAGGGCAATTGATCAGCCCACCACCACCTGATGATGGTGGACTAAAATCTGGTAACAAATAACACAACACATCTCTTGTAAAATCATTCAAAATGTATTTTCTAAAGAAAACAAACTCAAGAAAAATAAGTAAACTTTGCTCATTAAAATAAACTGATTTTAAAATTCTGCCATTGGTAGACAAACTGTAGACAAAATACAAGGCTCATCAGTTCTTTATATTATGTAAAATCAATGTCATTTAATTTGTAAAAAATATATGTTAACCTTGACAATGAGAACAAATGTTATTTGATGAATTCAGTGTTTATGTTAAGTTTGTTACATTGCAAATCAAATAATTAATGCAATGCAAAAATAACATTTTTCATGAAATTATTGATAAAAAACTGATCTTGTTTTAAAATAACTGAAGTGGACATGTTTAAAAGCAATAATATAATATCTATGTAAATATCGTTTCACTTATTATTTTTGAAATCAAACTTAACAAGTGCAAGGTAACATTATTTGAATTTAGCGCCTTCTCAGTACTAAAGGAAGGCTAGGAAGAGTTTGTAATTTGCACTCTTGCTTTGATGGAAATTGAGCTAAATGCCAAGTCTAACCCAAGACAGTGAAGCTGTTAATACAGATTCAAGTCACCTGCCTTTGTTATATGGTGCAGTACTTCTCCCAATCAGCATATGAAGTATGATAATGAAACGATTATTGCTATCAGAGTTTTTGAGCTGAACCTAGTGCATAAGCAAGATTTTGTATATCGATAGGCAAACACATGCCCCCTTCCACATGCTGAGAGATGAAAAAGTCAACAGATTTCTGATGTTAAAAATGGAAAGTTATTTTTCAATTTAAGATAACAAATCATTAACATAATTATATGATACAGCTGCGGATGAATAGGAAACAAAGAAAATCAAGAATGCTAGCAGAAATAAGATTCTTTGTCTTTAGTTCACAGCAGATGAAAATAATACCGATTAAAAATACAATAAAATATCTCAAATGAAGGCAATTTTTGAGATCTTTAGAATTAAAAATACAAAACATTCTTAAATTTTAATTTACAACAAATAAATAATTCTGCCATATTATTCTGGGAATTGTAGGAAAATAAATTAATAGGTACATTTTATACCGGTAATTCCTTTTACACATTTCTTCAGATAAAATAACTTTAAAACATTCTTTAAGCATAACATAGCATAACATTCACTCCTGTCTCTCATAAACAAAACATACATGTCTGCAAACAATGATATATACCATATGCATAAATCAAGCCATTTCCTTTCAAAACAAATCCAGATCTCTGATAAGACAATTAAAATGTATAAATATCTTTAAAATTAACTTGGTGAACTACTTCTTCAAAGAGAATATTTAATTCAAAATAGAGCTGCTTCTTTAATCATGTATATGTATAAACATAACCTTACACAAAATTGGTAAAATGATCGTTTGTATAGATGAATGCAATGATTTTATTAACACTGAAAAATATGATTCATTTGAGATTCAAGTAACAGGATATTACCGGATTACTTCCCTTTGATGCGCTAATTCTGGGGCTTACTTGTTTATGTGGAACAACCAGTTTTCAAATGTGACATGTTCGGGTATAAACCCTTTTGGACCTTCAAATGTTTATGCAAGGCCTTGCAAGGCTTTGTCAAAGCTAGTCTGAAGCACCATCAGATTACTTGGTTAGACAATATTTCATAAATGATCAACTCTGGTCCAACAGGTAAACTAAAAACTAAAAATAAACTAAAGCGGCCTAGTGTTTATTATTTCATCAGGGGATGTAATCCAGTAGTCTTCCACTTCTTTTGGACAAAACAGCAAGGAATCAATGGATAAAATATAAAATGGTGATATTTGAAAAAATAATTAAATTAAGGTTTTTAAATGTATGTTTGATGACACTGATGAATTTCCCAAAACGCTGCAGATCATTCTACTTTCTCATGTAACTAGGTGTTAGTATGCTTTCTAATATTTCATTCAGTTTTATATGTACAACTTGATAGTTTGTGGGTACTTGTTACTTAAATTAACACAGACACATAAATTCTTACCAAAATACAAGTGATATTCTGTGCTAATCTCTCCACATGTGGCGTTAATTGTGGCCATTTCATTGTAATGTTATATCTACTTTAATGTACATGCACATTGATGTGATTATGACCTGCACACACACACAAACTGCAACCTTTATACAAGAATTTCTTGAAATAAACACATTTTTAACTGAAAACCTAAAAATATGAAATATACACTTGTAGGTATGTGTGTTCTTGTAAAATGATGAGGAACAATGTCTGTCTGGTGAGGATTATGTGTCTTATGTATAGTCATTGGCTGATGATCTAGTATAATCGAACATTGATTGGCTTGCCCTTTAAGATTCCGATTATCAATTAAAAATTCCATAACAATATATTCAGTTCATTATTGAAATCAAAGCGTCAAATGAATACAATCTAAATTATGCATTGAAAGTCATTCATTTCTAAAAAAATTACTATATGATTGACAAAACTGCATAAAAGTTGCTTGAAATCCATTCATTATAAAAGAATGAAATCTTATGACATTGTATAGTTTACAACTCTGTCTATTGATGGAACAGTATCGTTCTCACTTTATTTGGGTATTCAGTCCCATAAAATTATCAACCGATTATGCAATTGATCATCAATTGGTTTATTACTTCCGATTACAAACCGATTATCGATTATGATTTTAAACTGATTGCCCATCACCGCTTATTTAGAAGTATCAATGTCTGCCCAGTAGGGAGTATTTGTCTTCTGTCACTCCTGTAAATTTTGAAGAGCAATATCTGTCAAGTGGGGATAATAAGCATACAGAAGAACATCTATCAAGCGACGACTATCCTTTCGTAGTCAGAAGGCAAAATTATCTGACTGTTTCCCATCATCAGATGTGAATCAATCACAGCAATTTAATTTTTGTATTTTCTTCGGAATGTATGATATATTTCTCCTTTAAAACTGACTTTGTTTGATTTATTGATCGTTTGAGATATTGACGACAGTTTCCAGTGAACAAACCTACGTCAGACAAAAGCATCTTAATACATTTATGTGAACTGTAATACCAATGTTATACTGGTACCTTAAAACTAAAGATAAACAGGATACTCATACCTGACATTTTTTTTTATCCTCACAGAAACACCTAAATGTTCTACAAATATTTGATCATGATGTGACCTTGCACAAGGAGTATACAATTCTACAAGTCTGATGCCCAGGGATAGATTTGATCTGTTGGGACTTCAGAAAGTTTTACATGGAAAAAGTCAGTTGGGCTAAAAGAACTTTTCAAAACCAACCCTGAGGAGTAGTATTCTTAATATGAAATTGTACACCCCTTCACTCTTTACACATATAAATTGTACACACATATACTGTACACATATATAAACAGTCAGTAACAATTGGGTCAAGTAATATATACAACTTGCATATACATTTCTGTAAACACATTCAACATACAAAACACATTTATCTGTAAACCACTTCCTGTTCGTGATCAGGCAATATCAGCTGTCAATGTGCAAGAAGGTGGTGACTTAATATTGTTTCTCCTGCAACCACTATTATGGGTTTCCTCATATTTGGTCACCCATTACTGGGTACCAGATAATACCCTAGATGTGATTCCATTGGTCAATGTTTGCATTATGATGTCATGTGACAATTCTTTACTATGTCATTGTGATGTCACGATCAATGTCAATTGGTTCCCCAACAGAAACAGACATGTCAGATGTATTTAATTT
The DNA here is from genome assembly GCF_002113885.1 of Mizuhopecten yessoensis. Taxonomy (NCBI): domain Eukaryota; kingdom Metazoa; phylum Mollusca; class Bivalvia; order Pectinida; family Pectinidae; genus Mizuhopecten; species Mizuhopecten yessoensis. The sequence continues at coordinate 70,821 of NW_018407420.1, read as the reverse complement.
CCTGATAAAATATTAACGTTGTGAGAGGAAAAGGTTTCCAAACCTGTGAGGGTTGGTTATCAATATCGTGTTTATCTAGCTCTAATTAGTTTAATTTCAAGTTATAAAAGACACTTAGTAAACCACATGTCTTTATACAATTTGGATATTAACTAAGTCAACTTAAATAAACATGAAAAACCAATCAGCACTCCTCATTGGAGAACCTCTATTAACCTCTATTTACCGTATTCCTACACACTCAGTTAAGAACTGTCAAATTCCTACACACTCAGTTACTCCAGAACTGTCAAATAATCTATGTGATAATGACTAAAATATTGTACATGTCATTCAATGTTTCTATATTTCATACAGAGCACAACAGCTGCATTTGATTATAAAACATGACAAAGTGTATTTTATCAAAAATCACACTGGGGTGTAAACATAAAAAATCCAATTTTAACGACAAATACCAAAATATGGAGACTTAAAAGCTGCACTTAATTGTGATTCACATTACGTATACGGTCACTAAGAAAGTGAAATCTACATCAATAGTAATCAGAAACGTAAGGTCTCATCTCCATCAATCCCTCCCAAGACGGCCGGCAGTAACACTTCACTTTACTTGATGGTTGATTTCTCTCTCCATCACTGAAATAAAAAATAAATAAATAATAATTACAATTTAATAAGTTTCATTATTTTTTTTTACCTGGTAATAACTACTGTTCATTCATGTCGTATTTTTCAAGTTGATTTGAGTTTTATTTGATTTGTAATCAGGATGCATAACTTTATTTCAAAAATTGGTTAATTTAATATTACTGTACATTAATTTCCCATTATATGCATTTAATATATAATAAAAGCACAAGTCTGGTTAGGAAAGTATAGTAAAACACCAAAGTTTAAGAAATGTTACATAATGTTCAAACATGAAACTGAAAACATGTAATTTATATGTGTAAATGATACAACTTATGAAAGACCTGTTTTTTACTTGGGTATTAAAACAGCTTGCTAATTAAATCTACTGGGTAGCTCTTGTTGCAAGCCCTTATGTAACACACACACAACATAACAGAAGATCGTGCATGGTCTAGATCTTACATTGGTAGCAAACCGATTAAAATATAATTAGCATCCTATTGCCAATAGCAATCAAATCATCAATCATGAAAAACTTTTAACTTATTCTGTTTGAAATACAAATTCATTTGAGGCATATATTCTCATACCTGAGTTTTTTTTATAAAGATTTATCACAATCTGTTCAGATCTGTTTTAAAGCTACAGTGAGGACACCAAATGGAGACAAGATCATTAAGATGTGACAAGACAGAGATACAAATAACACTACATAGTGAATGCCCCGGCATAAAATGGAAGAAGAAGCATAGAATTCAAAAATGTGAATTTACCATAAAAACTGTGTATTGGAGAAGGAACAGCCGGGACATCAATATTATGAATTGTAGAGGTAAACAAATCCACAAAGCACTGTATACCAGAATATTTTCATTCCACTACAATTTTTCAAAAATTTCCCTGAATATAGCTACTGGTACTACTTACATTACAAATAATGATCTTCACACCATGTTGAATTTTAATTCACATGCTTGTTAAAGGGTGAAATGGGTACACATTTCGTCAAGGGTTAAATAGGTCCAAATTTAACATTTTAGTTCTTTTATATCGAATGATACATACAGAGTTATCTGGAATAATATGTTAAAAAAGAAAAATGTTTTTTGAAAGTAGAGCCTAAATACGCCCCCCTCCCCCGGTAAGAATCCTTCAAGAAAGACATTGAAAAGAAATGTGAATGAAAATTTATCAAACACCTGCATATGAAAAAGGAAACTGATAGGTAATGAATGTCAATATTTAAACATCATTTCACTGCAACCATTCCCATGAGCTCCTGTGTATTTAGCAAAATATGAATATCTTATGAAATAGCAAACAAATGAATATTAAATGTCAATGTTATTACACAAAAACATGGATGACCAGCCCACACAAATGGCAGACACAGGCTGCAAGAATACCTGTGTGAAGCTGTTTCTACTGTTGTGCTCTGTGAACATGTCAAGAATGAAATTAAAGCACTTGTAACACTTGTTGTAGACGTAGGAAATTTAGAAGTTATATCGTTTCTCATAAATATAGTAATATCTTTGTCGATTGGTTTCAAATAAAAATGTTTGATTACAAATAAAATGAATGACTACAACAAAACTTTATTTTATTAATTTTTGAGACAGCACAAGAGTTTTGTTATACCCAATTTGAGACACTTAATGGGGCAAAACATTGAACCCAAAAACAAAATAACTCCCTGTTGTTTAAATCTTAAGCTGTATTATATTAATGCATTCACACGAAAAAAAACACCAATACATACTGAGACTTTGAATTTAACAAGAATATTTAGGAAAGTATGAGAAAAACTACACTGCAAAAAATTGGTCCACTGAAATAATTGAGATTTGTCTCTCAATTTTAAAAACCATAATGACAATGTATAACAATACTTACAAACAGTTTGAATTACACATTTCCAACTTGTACTGTTCAGGGTCTGGTACCCCGTCGGAATCCATTGAGCTGTATGCCATTTGTTCTTCAATGATATTGCCGCTTGTTCTGGAGTAAGTTTCTTCATTCAAATTCATTATCATACAATCATCCTGTTGACAGATGTATGCCAGTGAATGCCAAAATTTTTCCTTTTATTTAAAAAACATCTTTCATCAAGCAGTTTTATGCCTTAAAATTTATGGCAAACGGAGATTCCCAAAATCTAGATACACTTAAAAGAAATAACAAGGAATATGGAGTCATTTTCTAGGTTCTAAAACACTTTTACTTCCTTTGAAAGATATATTACAGTCTGATTTGTAATTATAATAAACAAACCTACATCTCCCTTTAGAAAATCTGTATCTCTGCTTTGCACTTGACTTATTTCACCATTGACTAAGATTAAATGAAGCTCAAAATGACATGGAAAAATTCCAGCCAAAATAAACTTTTACTTTATATTCTTTCAGCTTTAATGGTTTAAAAGTTAGGGGCCTGACAACATGTTTCTAGAAGAAAGAAAAGAAAGATAACCTGTACTATTTTGACATATATATATATATGTCTCCCCATCATTCAAATTTGAAGGGGGAAACATAGCAAGTATATTTTAAAAATGAGGCCTGAAAGCTTGCATAACAAAAACGCTACATGTATTGTCACTCACGTTGAATGGTTGTTGATGAGACTGCTCGTCCTGTATAGATTGTTGTGTTGGGAAGTTGACTTGCTGACTAGAGGACATATTGGCAACGACAGGCACACATTCATCATCTTCCTGCATCGCCGAGGTCATGACTAACGGGTTGATAAACATACTGTTTGATTGAGGATTTAAAGGCCAGCAACCCTGCAAAAGACGTTAAAAATCTTATATTAAAAACAAAGAGTTAACTTCATTTAAACATACATGACTGTGACCTTAAACTGTAAAAGAAATGTTTTAAATACTAAAGATTTATAAAGACCAGTGAACATCTCCATAAACCTTAAACCTTTAAATCTTAAATTCATCAACCTATTCTTTTTTATTATCATCTCCCAAAAACATTTTTTTTTCTGTACAAAAACACAGTTTTATTGAAACTGTTATTAAACTGTGAAATCAGATATTTCCATATATGGATATCAGTCAGTTTCGTTGGGGCCCAAATTTCATGGTTTCCCGAAAAACTATCATGTTATTTTGTTGGTATGTTAATTCGTGGGATATGAGTATCCACACACATGAAAAATTGCTTTATGTAAAATTTGTAATTACTATGTGGACCTATATGAATTTGTGGATGAAATCCATGAATATTACCCACAAAATCAACAAAATTTAAAACCCACAAAAAATTGTAAATTCACAATATTATCAGATGAAATGGTTCTGCTTTTAGAAACACATTGACAACCGACCTGTGGTTGTGATGGTTGGACGGACGGGATGTTGAGATTCTCTGAGGTAGACATATTGTGATTCACTTCTGCCATTACATCATCTCCTGAAGCTTCCATACATCTCCTCTTCCATACATTGTTTTCCATCTCCTTTGAAGAAAACAGATACAATTGATTCAACAATGAGACCAGCAAAATAAGAATCAACCAAGATTGGAGATCTTTTATTCTTGAAAGTTTTACACAAAACATATGTCTAAGCACTATTTAGGCCAAGAAAATGTATGTTTCAGGTAACATGACTAAAAAAATAGGGTAGGTGGGATTTAGAAAGAATATTTTTTTTTAGAAGAGTTTGTGAAAAGAAATTACGAAAATTATTTAAATTATTGAATTGGATTTAAATTTGTTTTTTATATACATGTACCTGCCTATGAAATAGAGTTGTCATCAAGACGCTTACGATTTTCAGCACGTTCAAATGGAATGTTTAAATTCATTTGAGTGAAATAAATTTGTTTGGATTCGAGGTAAGAACTAGAGTCAGTTGGGGTACCTTAATAAACCTGCATTTTTTTAGGGGGCCTAATGTATCATATGACTGAGCTCAAGATCTTGCTTAGAATAATTTCCTCTGTAACTTATAAAACCTATGTTCATAAAATTAAAATCTCTGCACAAATAAAAGCACATCTTCACCAGGCAGTGTTACGTTTTAATCTGAATTATAAAGGAGAGATATTGTTTGAATTCAAGTTTTCATAACAACAGTTTTTGAGTAATCATGATTGATTATATAATTACCTCTCCATTATTATTCTGACTTGGCACGACCCTGTCTGCATCACCAAAGCCTGGTGCTTTTCTTTTTTTAGGGTAGACTTCATGTATAACAGGTTGTTGTGTCTGGAGGTTCCAAGTAAAATCTGACAAAGGCATCTACAAAACGAAAAGCAAACAAACCCTTAATAATTTTTCTTAACTTGACAGGCCAATCAGCATTGAGCTCACATAGTGGATATAATGCATGGCTGACTTCATTTGGATCGTCAGCCTGGCCAGGTTGAAACCTGGACGTACAGGTGTTCGACATGATAATATAAAGGACAAGAACTGTCACACAATCAAGTCTTTCTCCATTCGCAGAAGCACAGATGAACGAACATTGAATAATGTACATGCTGTTTGTTTGGTTCTTATTACTAGAGGTTTAATTACCATGCCATCACCAGGACAGCACAGTTTGCTGACCAAATAAAATCTGACAGTTTTCCAGGTTTCCTCAACCCTTTCACCACTGTAGACCATAATGGACTCATCCATATCAGTGCATGGTAGAGTCTACTAAATTTACATATGGGTGAAAGGGTTAAGTCTACTGAAAAATATGTACAGCATGATATGACATAGAAATTAAATCATACTTCTGTAGTAGGAGTGGGAAAATGCATGGCCAGACCAGGGTTCGAACCCGGGACTCTCTGAACTCTAGACAGACACTCTACCAAATGAGCTGATGATCGACCAAGTCTAGTTCCACTGCATTCGTCTCTAGCTCCCTTAACAAATTCTTTGACTCTGAAGACACACAAGATCTAGCTATTCCACCTTCTGTGGGTATATTTTGTTGTAGGTGCTTAAAAATGCACAGCCAGACATGTGTTCAAACCTGTGACCATCCCTCTACACGGACGCCCTACCAAGGCAACTGAACTACATATACACCCAGTAGCGGACCCAGGGGTGTTGCCCTAGTTGCCCGGTCCAAAAATAAACTGGACCAAGGTTTTTGAAGTTTTTCCTTTATTTCATATGGGATTTCCTACTAATATCAACCATCCCCTTGAACTATGATTTTCTATGGCTTCTCCTTGCCAGCAGTTAGAATATCTATATATAAACAAGGAGACCAGTACTTATATTATTCTAAACAATAGGGGATTAATCCTCTATTGTCTATATATTAGTAGGGTCTCCATGGCCAGTCAGGTCAGTGGTCAAGGCTCACCGGACTGACTCTACCTAATCTTATATGAACAATAATGTCAAGGTGTGTGGTGATCACCCTGTCCGTTGGAATTGGGTAAAAGATGTATATATGTAAAGTGTTATTTCAAAGGTAGAGTCCATTTCATGATAGTCACATGTGGTTTCATGATGATGTACACATGATCACCAGGAGTAAATTATTATACCAATTAAAAAATATAAATTTCAAAAATTTCAAAGACAATAAAGCATGATGCACTTTATCAGGTGAATAATATCCAATGTTAGCATAAAAGCCTGACATGTATATCCTTTTCATTAGGTGTTGGCCTTGTACATATGTATGCGTACAAATCCACAATAAAAGACAAACTGTTAAATCATAATTCATATATATATGACAAAATAAATCAATATTTAATTGCCAAAATGCTCGCCTAAACTTATGACAAAATAAATCAATATTTAATTGCCAAAATGCTCGCCTAAACTACATGCACATGAAGGGCATGACACAATCATCAACATTTTAACCAAAAACCTACATTTTTACCATTGTTTTAGAAAATTTGTTAAAACTGGCTGCGCTCGGTCGTCATAAAATATGAATACTCTATGTTATAAAATATAACCTGGAATAATACCGCAAACTCAAAAAACTATTCTATATCTCACTCGATCTGTTGACCACAGAATTGCTATCTAAATCTGTGGTATTATATCTTCAGAAGAAAAAGAAAAACATTCAGAAGAGAAATTATAATTGTCACAATCTCAGAAATAATCAAGTTCTAGATATTTTTGGGTGCCAGAAAGTAGTATACATGTACAGCCGACATGAAAATTCTAATTTATTAGTTCTCTAGAGATAAGCGCAAAAATGTGTCTTTTTCTGAGTTTAAAATTTTGGGCAACACCAAAATTCANCCCCCCCCCCCCCCCACCCCGATACCTGGTCACTGACGATTGACCTAGTCCAGCTCTACTACACATCCAATTAAAGAGAAAAAAAAGTCTCGACAATTATAGACCGCTTTCAGCATTATATTATTAATAAAGTTGTCAGTCTCACCACAGAGATTATGTCAAAACCGTCATCATAATCATGCATGGCCTTCTAAGAATGAGTGTGGTGAGACTGACATGAAAACAGAACATTAGATGAAATACCTTAAATTAAATAAGGGTAAAAAGAGGTAGGCCTAGATCGGGGTCATAGACTGTCATGCTTCAGTGCACAAACACAGGTGGTGGGCAATTTTATTACACGGGTATGCAAAATCACAGGTGATGTTGCATAATCCAAGTAATCAAAGACTCCATACAGTTTTATACACATTATTCAAAATCGGGTTGGGGTATTTACCGAAATGGACCGGAATGGAGTTGAATTACCGAAATGGAGGGAAATGGACTTTAAATTGGCATTATTTCAAGAGAATGGACCCTAATTTACATTCTTCATCAACAACTGGAGTCATATGTAGAAGATTGGGCGTTTATTTTGTTTACATCTATTTTAAATTAATTTTTCAAAATAACACAATTCACGGCACGATTTTCGTTACCGAAATGGAGGGCAATGGGCCTTTAATTGGCATTATTTCGATAGAATGGACCCATATATGCATTCTTTATAACCCAATAGAGCTACATGTAACAGATAGGTAGTTAAATTTGACTGGAAATATTTTTATTTGTCATTTAAAGACGCGTAAAAGCCGAAACTCGCGGTACGATTTTCGATTGCGCTGCATTACCGAAACGGAGGGATATGGACCTTAAATACGCTCAATTTCAAGAGAATGGACCAAAATATACTTTCTTTGTAATTCATTGGAGATATATGTAAAATATCGAATGTTTATCTGTCCTGAAAGTATTTTTAATATTGTTTCTAAATTTGGGAAATGATATCGACAATATAGACAGAAGTAAAGAAAGAGACGGAACCGGAAAATCCGGATTTATTAGTTTTTCATGCATTTTGTGCTGTAGTTATGTAACATTTGATCAAAAATAAATTAACATAAAAAAACACAAACAATACCTTTTGAAATAATTGAGAATTAATTTAAGCAACGTATCACAAAGTTGCATAATACCCAATAATGTTGAAGTGTCACAATTTCAAGATATCAAATGCTGCATATTTCTTTACAAGATTACAATAATTTGCTAGCTTGTGAGTTCAATTACACCATAAATGATATATTATCAGTAAGTCACATTTTGACTTGATAGGAGTCAGATAGGCAAAAGGATGGATAGTGTTTCCTGTGTCAATTCTGTTACTTTGTGTCAAAATGTTATTTCTTAAAAAGTTGTTCAAATTAAAAGAATCTCTCACTCATTCCATGCTATTATGAACCAAACAATCTTATTTTATAATTATCTTATAAAATTATATTGTATCTTGTTCAAATCCTTATTTTTATTGCTTTAAAGACAAATGTGAAAGGTAGGGTCAACATTCGGCCCCCACTTCAATTTCTTCGGATAGCTGTAGTGAACTTCCTTGCATAACACTAGTTTGAGTGACAAAATTACAGATAAATGTCACAGGAGAATGTAATTCTGAAAATGAATTATGATAGTGTACAGTGTACTATTTTTTCATATTAGATATGTCATTTTGATACAGGAAGTAAGCGTGGTGATACTTTAATTAGAAAGACATACAAAATTTTCACAAAATTTAAAATGTATCCAATATTATCAACTTGCCTATATATAAAAATATGATGGTAGTGAATATATTTTATACTTCTTTAAAAACTTTCCTTATATGTGTTCTGTCTACAGGAACGTTTCTATATAAACTCAAAACCGTTAAAATAAGGTTTTTTTAGCATGCCTAACATGGCCAATGCACAATTTCACATAGTCATGAGGATTTGACTATCATTGTTAATTATTGTAAATACAGATACATTTTTCGTTTCTGTATCATACCAAAAAACTTCATTATATTATCATGTTTTTAAATTAATAAATTATGTGCAGCAGTGATTATTTCATATCTTTTACTCAAAGTAAATCGAGGAAAGATAATATATTTTAGCACATTTGATTTTTGTGACCTTGAACGAAGGTCAAGGTCACCAATGTTTATGAGCCATACAGGCCCTCTGGGCCTCTTGTTTAGTAATTGTGTCAATTAAATGCTCCTGGAGGACTTGTTTTTACCGCACCTTTAACACCCACACAGGTGTAAGTCAATGAGGTCCCATTTGTCATAAAATGAATGCTGAAACTGTTTCTGATTTAAGCTTCCGTGAAGTTCCTATACCTAAACTTTTTTATGTTTATCTTGTTTTGAAATTCCAAGGGGGGCCCCGATGTTAAATTTTCATAGGCGTTGACCCTACCTTTTAGAAACACTTCCTGATGATTGAAATATCAACAAGTAAAGAGATGTTGGTACAGTGTATTTCTACTACATTATAAAAAGTGATCAGCAAATTTTTTCAAGCATCAATATGCTTAAGTTAATACTTTCAAAATCAGACACATCTCTCACAGTAAAGTGAACTTACCATATGACTGTATTAAGGTTGGCAATATTAAATGCTATCACTATGATATTGCAATATCTGTTAATCATTATATATTGTGATTAATTCAACCGAGTACTTGGTCGTTTAGACACAGTTATACAATAACTTCAAAACAAAAGTTAAATGTTTTCAAATTTCAGCTTGCTTGGTTTAGTAACTTCAAAAATTGTATAAAATAATGTTTAATTTATCATTAAAAGTAAATGGACTGATGCTCACTTTTCCTTTAATAAGTTTATTCAATTGGAAATGATATATAATGCACTGAATTGCTAGGAACAGAATATATTATGTTTTGCAATATT
>NW_018407420.1:37981-59142 GCF_002113885.1 Mizuhopecten yessoensis | reverse complement strand
ATTTAAACAAAATAAACGCCCAATCTTCTACATATGACTCCAGTTGGTGATGAAGAATGTATAATAGGGTCCATTCTCTCGAAATAATGCCAATTTAAGGCCCATTGCCCTCCATTTCGGTAACGAAAATCGTGCCGTGAATTGCGTTATTTTGAAAAATTAATTTAAAATGCATGTAAACAAAATAAACGCCCAATCTTCTACATATGACTCCAGTTGGTGATGAAGAATGTATATTAGGGTCCATTCTCTTGAAATAATGCCATTTTAAAGTCCATTTCCCTCCATTTCGGTAATTCAACTCCATTCCGGTCCATTTCGGTAAATACCCCAACCGTTCAAAATCTGCTGTTCTTGCAGGTTGTAAACATACTATATTAGCGTCTTAAATTCGATTCACATACAGCGCTTTCAGATGACCCTTGTCATTTGATAATTTCAGAAGTCCATGATTGGGCATGAAATTTTCCCTGAATACTGGATAATCAAAACATACCCTGTCCTTTAAACCCAAGAGTCAGAGGTCATCAGAATACTCTCAATAGTTTATTGCAAAGCAATTATTTAAACAGATATTCAAACCAACAACAAAACAACAACTTTGCGCCGGCGGCACATGTTATCGACACCTTATCAAGCTCTTTTAACAACACAAAGCCATTACCAGTCGTATTATTTGAAAGAAAATAAGTGAAATGCCAAAGATCTTGCATACTGTTACAAATCACAAGCAATTTCTTACCACTAGTGTTTAAAATTTCCTTCTAGGTAAAAACCACCTGCCGGCTTTGTTGTTATTGTTTGCCGCTGTCTACCTTCGGAAGCACTCGGTCCTTTCCGTAGAAGATGCGTTTATTTATAATGTATAATAAAAAATGTTCTATACTTCAATAATAAATAGGTTTATGTATAATTTAAAATGTGAATGTTAATTCTTCAAAAATATTGCAAGTCATTATTTTTTTAACCAACAAATTATTTCCCATCATCCTTTATTTGTATACATCATGGCGGCAAAGGCAAACTTGCAAGCGCGAGCTTGCTGTAGGATTTATGTTTTTTCGTTTTTATTATTATTTCTATATATTGGCTTCGCTCATTCAACTACCACACCGGCTACGAATACAACAACAGTTCCAACTACAACAACTCCCACTACAACAACTCCAACCACAACAACGCCGACCACAACAACGCCAACCACAACAACGCCGACCACTACAACAACAGCATTGCCTACTCAGCCTCCGTCTCCAATCGCTATTAACACTGGTATGTATGTGTGGTCATACGGTTATTATTACCCTGTTCAATGTAACCTGATTATTCATATTTCAAAAATTAAACTGACTGCATTTGATACTAGAAATTATGTTGAGTGGGGGAGGGGGGATATAACCCCAACAGAAGACCTTTTATTTGTGTTGTATGTGTAAAACTGTTTCAGAACTGAACTGGTTAGATGGCCGGCAACCAGGTAGCGTAGTTTGTATAATATCTATATAGAGTTCAGAGGGTCCATACATGCTAACTCCTGAATCTCTAAATGGGGGGGGGGGGGGGGGGGGGGGGCCCCCCCCCCCCCCATTCGGAAATTCTGTGGGGGTTGATAACGGCGATAAAAAAAATCACGTCAAATGCACTCCTCCAACCCGGAAGTTTATACTCAAGATTGAGGCCTTTCTGGTAGACCACAGATACAGAATGTTGCATGGGGAATACTGACTTTCGTTCTCTTATTCCACTTTGCAGAGTTATAGCCCTTTGTTCATATTTGTTACCAAAGTTCCCTGGGGTGGGGGTTATGGATAGCATGCAATACTCTACCTTGTTTTTGAAGAGACACATACATGGGGATACACTTCATGTTATCAACTGATTTTAAAGTTTCAGGATTCAAATGGCCTCCAAAGCTTCTGATTGGCTTATATGTTTACCAATAATAATAAGCTAAGTTCTATTAGAAGAGGTATTCAAATGTCATATTTTGAATTTTATTATTATTATTATAATTATTCGGTTTTGTACTTAATTTTCATTTTTATTTTGCACAGATGTAGGACCCTGTCCTTGTGACCTTACCGCCAATGCTTGTGATGTAAGGTGCTGTTGTGATCCTGACTGCACATCAAACGATATTGGAGCGTTCAGTTCCTGTATCCCTACTTCAGTCAAGTATGTCTCACCGTGATGTTGAATGTATTTCAAGACTTTTCTTTAAACGGTTATAACTCATCTTCAATGTGTTAACATTGTCAGGATTTTTATTTTCTTTGTCTTATGAAAAAGATCCGGAAATGAAGCATAATTATACAATGTTTTGTGATTCATGAGTATTGCCAGTCTTAATGAAACATGTACAATTTTGATTTGTAAAATCAAGCGCCAGTAAGGAATTATTTGGTCAAGCAGAGATCAGTTATTCTCTAACCCTGGACAGGTGAATCTACACTTTTCCAGGTGTGAGATATCCTTGTCTCACCCTAGGGTTGAGACGAGGGAATTCCCCTTTTCATAACAATTGTATGATGTCGCGTCAACAATAAAATGACATCACGTTAAGTTACAAAGCATCAATGTCACGTCAACCCTGAATTTAGCCTTTAACTAACCTAACATTATGTACATATGATACACAATGGGAGAACAGGGTAAGAGAAAGAGAATCATTCACCCCCTTGTGGTGAGATTCCCCAAGGAGGTGAGAGATCCTATTGATCATTGGAGCAATTAATTAATTCCAGCGTAGAGGGGGACAAAAAAGGGCAGAATACTAGTTTATTGATGATTTATTCAGGCATTGTGTTGTAGTGTTTCAGTTCAAAGGTGAGCCTTGATCGGAACAATCAATAGAGACCTCATCCGTCGAGACGTGTGTCAACAACAACATTAGTGACGTTATAATAAGTAAACATTATAATCATGTGTAAACATAAGCATTGGGGGAATTAGTTAACTCATTCATCCCTGTAAATTTCATAATGAACTATTCCAACCTTTGAATTGGAGGAGTTCAAATGTGTCTTCAGGGGTCTGAGTTAATTTAAAAAAAAGCTTTAATATGTCTGAGTAACAAAGCAATATCTAACTGGACAATATTTAAAGCATTTAATTACAGATAATTGATCGGACAGAAATTGGGTTTTATAATTAATATGGGATTTATTTTTTACTTAGTGTTGATGACCGCATGTGTGTCCAGTCCGAACTGCTGCTTCTAGATAACACACAGTACACCAAGGAATACACTCAGGACGGACTCTTCTGTATCTATTTCGACAACAGTAAGTGTATCCAATCCATTTATCAGTTACACAGATACATTTGAATGAGGGCTGTACACAATTCCCTCGATGACAAAAATGTTTGTTGTGTAAAAACATTCATGGTTGCTGTCGAACCACGAAAATAAATACAACGAATTTGAATGATACACATCACATGTCTACTGTTTGTTAATACAGAATATCCACGAAAGTTTATACCTCAAAACGATCTAAATAGCATCAAACCACGAAGGAAAGTACCCATAAACTTTTCCTGTTATACAGTATATTATATAGATTCCAAACATAGACAATGAATTCAATAGTTTGTAAACATCAATAAATGATTTCTAAATGTTATAGGAATTATTAATATTAAATTATAACGACATCCTCTGAGAAACTATGACACCTTGATTACAGTGATGACGCTCCATCAACTTTGTTGAATGAATGACCTTGACCTTGACCTTGTATATTCAAGGTCACAGGAGTCAAAAGAATTCAAAGGACTTCTGCTAAAGAATCATTTAGTCTAGACCTTGGGATATGTTGCCACTTTACAAATTTTCTTTCAAGACATTCGGTCAGGTGACTATCCCAAGCTTGCCGGATCGGAACAACTTTTACAGGACATTTTGGTCAGGTTATCTTGAAATACCAGTCCGAAGAAAATGAAAAAAAATAGTCAAAAATTGGTTGATGTATACAATAATTAAATTAAAACATTAACTGGGTTTGGTTTTGGCAGTGGTTTGCCCCAGTCACGTAACGAAGCATTATTCTTCACACAATCAATGTTGATACAGGTTACAGTAGCGCATGACTGCACTGAATGTTACAGGGGTATTTAAAACTCAGAAGTGACAAGACTCAAGACAACTATAGTGATTGCCGGACCGGCAGTTAGTAATTTTTACTGGATATGTCTGTCGGACCGCCATATTTCGCATGGACTGACAAAATGTACTTCCTGAGATGAGGGACTATCTAGTTTTTTTCAAATGAATGACCTACAAATCTAATAGAATACCAATGCATGTTCACTGATGTCAAATGTGTCAAAACTTCAAATGATATCAGAAGAACCACAATGTCTTAATGTCAAAGTGTTATTTAGCTGGCTGGTAAACCACTGACATTGTTTGTAAGTTGTATTGTATTGCTCAATTCCATATCATGATCCGACAGTATTTCAAAGAGAAGGTAAAATTAATTCAGACTAAAAGGTTCCATCATATAACTCCTGCCAGATTTTGATGTTCTGTCCCAAACAATTGAGTGTGTAGGACACACAGTTTCAATCTCCTAGTTACTGCCCTTATATAAAGGATCTGTCATAAGTTTTCCTTCATATTAAATTTATAATGCAAGTTTTGGATTTTTCATGTTTGCGAGCCTCGAAAAATACAAAACGAGTATCATAAATCTAATATGAAGGAAAACGAATGATAGATTCTTTTTATCATATAATACAAAGTAAACTGTATAGTTATGATCTGAAATGACTTTTTTTGCACTTGGACGCCCCTGAAACGATGAAAATTACATCTGCTTCACAATGACGTGACGTCACATTGATTGTTCCTATTTGATTGTGACCATTGAAATATTCTACTTTGACAAAATAAGGAAACTATATTTTTATGGTAGATTTTGTCAACACTGTTTTAATGTCTAGCTAATTCTGAGAATTTCTCTTACCAAAACTCACTAAAAAAATCAACTGGTCTCACTATTTTGCATTGGAAAGCTGTTATGTATGCAACTCATCTTTGGCCAAGTCATACAGTTATTGTCGGTATTAAAAGAGTTTCAGTCCGTGGTCCCATTATAATCGTATTAAAACAAAATCGGTCGTCTTTTGAATATTACGATAAACAAATTATAAACTGTTATGATTAGTGATACAAATTTGTCACATGACATAAAAGAATGAACTGATTTCTTCCTATTTTTGTTTTTAGATGCAGAGCGTAATTATTATACAAATCCCGACCTGGTGTCCGATACTGCTACATTTGAAAACTATTTGTATCGATTTGCTGACACCAACTATCAACCAGGAGCCATAGACAAAACACTATATGCTGATGAGTACAAGGTGATGATACCAATAGCTCACAGCATTGCTAAGTATCATAACAAATTACTGTTAACCAAAATGTCAATTATTATATTATCTGTAATAGAAAAACATTCTTATTTTTGTTGTTTTTAGATAATTTTTATAGTTGCAGATTGATAACTTATAATTCAACAAACAAAAATATGTGTTTAATCAAGATTTTTTTTAAGTAGCTATTAAAAGCAAATTCAAGAGCATTGAGTAGAACAGTTGAGAGGAAGAGATTTGAGAATATCTACTTAGGAATGATACTGGTATCAGGTAATATATTTTTCCAACTTTGTTTCAGAGCGGGGAACCAGTGTTCGTTGTATATCAGAATCTGGCCAGGGGCTACCTAGGGGTCCCTAAGGCTGTGGGCTCCACATTTTGTTCAGATAGCAATCCAGCTGGTAAGGTTTTGATTCAATTTGTATCAAATTGGGATGGATTATGGCACGATAATATCCATCCATTATTATTTTTTCTAATTGCTCGTTACTTGGTCGTGTAAACCATCATCATACATAGCTTTAATTATGTATTAGGCACATATTGGTCCCACACTTTTTCGGTATCATTTTGAAAGATTGTATTGTCACTGTTTCAGAAAAAGCATCCTCGATACTGCTCCCTTTTGCTCACTGCACCCCTAGAATATGTCATAGCAAAATTTAAGGCACTCGGCTAGGTATTTGATTGGTATCAGGTAAAAAAAAACCTGACCAATCACTAGGTTGATATATACCTGTTCTTTGAAGTTTACAAAAGCCGATGCCCAACTTCAAAGCCAGTCAATTTTACCGTTATGCGACCGTGAGACGTTTTGATGTACATCAAAGGATCAATCAAACTAGTCTACTTGCCTCATCCACAAGGTGACGCCCACTGAACCTTCAATTTTGCTATGACATATATGGAGTATTGAGGATGCAGAAAAAGAGGTTCCTTGCAGCATTGTTTTCATTCACTACACTCATGGACAGCGCCAAATTGGTGGCCGATGTTGTATAAACCATATTCCAAATGGACATCTATTGTGTTTGACAGGAAAAATTCTCAAAATTTTAATGGAAAAATTACAAATCCTTTGTAATGTTTTATTACCATGCCTGTTTTAGCATTCCTGGAAGATGAGTCGTCTGAGTGTGTGCGAAACATCTACACCCTGGACGCCACGACTTGTGTGGACACTGCACAGTGGAAGGCCTCCTCCTACTTCTCCGGGATCAAAGTCGTTACTGTGAGTCAAATACTTGTTTATCCCTTTCACCACTGTAGACCATAATGGATTCATCCAGATCAATGTATGGTAGAGTCTACTTAAGTTACCTAGGGGTGAAAGGGTTATAATACTGTGTGCAGCAGTTTCGTCTCAATAAAGGAATAAAACTGTTTTCTGTATAAATGGGGCAAAGTTACACTGTAGCAATACTTTTTTCAGTGATGAGATTCATAAGTTTGGAAATATGTAAGTATCATAGTTTTACTTTATACACAAAAAATGTGCTTACTATACAGGTCTCATTGGCATTACGCATTTGAAAATAGTGATCAGACATAACAGAACAGAATATACTTAAAGCAAGCTACAACTTAATACAACATATTGCCAATATTTATTTGGAAGGTATGGTATATACTGCATTTCTATTTTTAAAGGCTTGTAGTCTGTCATCTTAGCTTAGAGTTTTTCATTTATTCTTAACCACTGTTTTATAAATCTTTCCTTGTAGACCCCATATCTGTTTAACTGGATCGTAAACCAGACGGGAGTGACCAACCCAGCAGTTACGACCCCCGCACCCACTACTGCAGGTCAGTGTTATGTTAGCTGTACTTCTGTTATCCACTTTTTTTAGCAATTTTATAGCAATTTTAGCTCATTATTAGAGTCCCTCACCTGGTTTCGAGATATCGTGAATTATCAATTGTTACGGAATTCTTTGATAGCATTATGTCAATTGCAAAATTCTGTGACAGAGTTACTGTGAAATCAGATATTTTCGTGGGGCCCAAATTTTGTGATTTCCCAAAAATAAACACCATTTCATTGGTACATGAATTTGTTGATTACGAGTGCCCACTCGTACAGAGAATGGTTTTATGTAGAAACTTGTAATTACTTCATGGACCTATGAATTCGTGGGTGAAGATTACCCACGGAATCAGCGAAATTATAAACCCCACGAAAATTTGTGATTTCACAGTACATTAGAGTATAATATCTTAATAGGGAAGTTATAGTGATCATGAAGGTTACAAATGTTTTACCCCAACTTCGAACAAGGAAAGTCATTGAAACAAATCAAAAGATGTTAAATTGAAGAATACAAATCAAATAAAACTGACTCATTATTAAAAGTTGACAAATTGGAAAACTTGAATCAGTGTTAAAGTAACAACCTATAAATGGAAGTGGGAAAATCGAGGCCATATTTTGGTAACGTTTGGTGAGATTCTCGAGTCAGGGGTATGGGAAAGTAGTTGAGTATTGTTGTTGAATGTTGTGATTTGTTTAAGTATTGTAAATTTTGATTTATTTCACTGTAGAATGTTGTGTACGTGTTTAATACAACCGACAGTTATAAAAGCTTATATTATTGTTTGGAATGGCATTCCCCACTGACTGTTTAAATGTCAATGTTTCGTGTTGCTTTGCTCATACGTCATTTATTGCTTTGATTTTGGTTTAGTAGAAATTTTCATGTCAGATATGGGACTGAAACATTGGACGGCAAGCTCTAAAATGTGCATGTCGGCATGCTTTTTGACATCACAATGTGAAATAAAATTGAACATATTGACAGCATTGTCACATGCACATTTAGGATTTGTGAAAAAAAATGTTACAGTTCTGCTATTAATTTGAAAGGAGTTCATCTGTGTTGTTGATATTTTTATAGTAATGATAAGCTTCACCATCTAGTTGCTACGTATTTAGCCCATTCACCCCTGAAGACACATTTGAACTCTTCCAATTCAAAGGTTGGAATAGTTCATTATGAAATTTCAGGGGTGAATAAGTAAAAAATAACTTTGCAATATTTTGTTTTGGTATGTTGTTTAGTTTTTACTCTGTAGAGTTGACACTCAATTTTTCCTTCATTGATGGTGTATATGCCATCTTTTTGTAATTTTGCTGGTGTTGTGTGCGTGTGTTTGTTGTAAGTAGTTTGAATTTTTACAGCCCCCGTTACCACCACTGACATCAATGCTACAACAGCTGACTCAAATACAACAACTCCGACAGTGGTCACCACAACTCCGACCGTTGTAACCACAGGTACAGGACGGCAGACATCCGTTGTCTGTATATATACACTTGTTGTCTCTATACACTATATACATATATTCCTTGCACAGTTACCCTCTTCTGGACTTCCTTACTTGTGTCTATGTAACCATTACAGATTGCACTGAAATCAATTTCAGGTTTAAGCACCTTTAAGGATCCCTGTACCACTGCCAAAAGAATTACAGCATGACCATATCTTTAGTAAATCATTTCTGAAAAGGGCCGCTTTGGCTGAGTGGTTAAGGTATCTGACATCTACGATCACTTGCCCTCCACTACTGGGTCTTGGGTTCAAGACCTACATGGGGCAGTCGCAAGGTACTGGCCGCAGGTCCGTGATTTTTCTCCTGACACTCCGCGTTTCCTCCACCACCAAAACCAGGCACATCCTTAAATGACCATAGCTGTTAATAACTAGGACGTAAAGCACAAACCTTGCAGAGCTCTAATGAAAAATGAATAATAAAGATGAAATGAACAAAAAAACCCATCAACATCAGTTTTAGAGTGAAAAAAAGGAATTTGAAATTATTTAGCTATTTGGTCAATGGAAGAACCCTGGCAAAATCACATCCAAAATGAAATTAACTCATCCACCCCTGAAGGCACATTTGAACTCTTCCAATTTAATGGTTGGAAAAGTTCATTATGAAATTTCAGGGGTAAACGAATTGAAGGATGGTGACTGTTGTACTATAATCTATGGTGGTATTCTCTAGTGTTTTGCCTGCAGTTGGACAGGGGTCGTTAAGGTGCAGTTGGACTTTTTTAATCCTAGATACAGGATTTGGTATCAATTTTCTAGGATTCATTGGATTAAAAAAAAAATCCCTAGTATTGCATTCATTGTAAAACTTTTTTCATAATTACGTAAAATCACCTTGTTTTACCTATCTGGTGTATTATCATTTTTCAAAAAATTGCTTAAAATGACCATTTGGATAATTAATGCACATTATTTGACGCATTATTGGTCCTATTTGAAACAATATCATAATTTTAAGTGTTCAGAAAAGGGATACCAGGTTTTGTCATCAAGATTAAAGAGGTCATGCACTATCTGTCTATAGTCCTTTTCCTCTTTCCTTGCACTGTGTTTTGAGAAATGACTTTCACTGGTGTTTACCACATGTACACAAAATGTTATGAATATTCATAATGATATAACATTGAATATAATTAATAGATTAACCCTTGCAAGTTCATTGAAGAGATATCTGTACTGATCAAGGTTATTTCCCCCAAATTTAAAGTATTTAGATAAAACCAAGTAACATTACAAAGCACCTCACAAAATATTGAGCATCAGCATTCATTCTGTACAGATTTATGAGTTAGCCATTTTGCGATTCTATTTTCTGAATTTTAGTAAATAAATAAAAAATATTTTTTTAAAGGCCTGAGCACTTGAAAAATAGAACGCGGTTTAAAACAAAAGCTTCAAATGTCCTTAGGCAGTAGTGTCTATGTATAATCATAAAGTTATCATGCAAGTCAGCATTCATATTTTATAATCTCATAATACAACTGTTAATGGATTACACAATTGTAATTAACCCCTAGAAATGAAAGTTATTTTACTGTATTTTGTTGACATGATCTGTATACCTCTGTTAGCAAGTGGCTATCTTTTCTCCATGAACAAATATTGTGTATATTTTGTATTGCACTGTCATTCAATTTTGTGATTTTTGAATTCCAGGATAACAATTTTTGTTTGTTTTTGAATTTGAGGCTAGAAAATAATGCATTACATACATTTGTTTGTTGCTCCCAGAAAACATTTGTTCGATTTCATAAAAATGCAGATCTGTAGATAGATGTGTATTCATGATCATGCAAATTTCTAGTTTGCTTGCTTTTTAAATGATATGAACCAGAAATTATCAATTAAATCAAATTGTTTTTAATATATTTGTGATTAAAATTTTGTAGAAGTTTAAAATTGTTCATACAGTTTCAGGATTTTGTGATTTATGCGAATTGCAAGGTTTTCCTATTTCAGCAGCTTTTTGTTACTTTTCAGTGAATTTTGTAGATATTTTGACTAACATACATTGTTAAATGTTTATCCCTATAGATAACAGTACAGTTACCTCCCCTGTGAACACCACAGGTTGGTTATATGTTTATCATAGATATTGCCAGAATAGCTAATTCCTGCTGCGATGTGCTACAGATGTTCAGACAGCTTAACCCATTCACCCCTGAAATTTCATAATGAACTGTTCCAGCCTTTGTATTGGAAGAGTTCAAATGTGTCTTCAGGGGTGAATGAGTTAAGTACATATACAATGAAACCTGACTAATCTGATCTCCTTGGTTACAGAACATATTGATAAGTTTAAACTGGATGAAACAGTGTTTTATCTACCTTTTTTACATAGCGAGTCATTTCTGAAAACCATGAGTTATTCTACGAAAAAATATTGAATTTTCATCAATTATCAATGAGTCATATTGAGAGAGAGAAAAAAATAGTTTTTGACTCATAGGTTAACCCTTTCACCACTGTAGACCATAATGAACCCCTCCAAATCAATGCACGGTAGAGTCTACTACAGTAACATAGGGGTGAAAGGGTTAATAAAACACCTGATGTCAGAATGCACAGGTCCTATTTGATAGATTTCATAAAATTAGGATTTTAGCATTATGTTGGATTAGACAGGAAGTCAACATAATCAGATCAGATTAGACAGGTTTCACTATATATAAATTCTTTTCAACTCAGTCTTCTTATTTTTCAAAACAATCAAATCTATTCAGCACGTGCAATTATTTTTATTATATTTGTGAAGCCCAAATATTCTTTATCTCAAATTTGAAAAATGAAAGATTTGATTATTATGAAGTAGAACATGTTTTTGTCCTCTGGCAAATAGCTGTTGAATCAATGTCAAATTATGTCAAATGATTGCTTTAGCAAACTAATTTCCTAAGTACCTAAGAATTAGGGAAATTTTAATCCAGTAAATGCTTAACTCACAGAATTAATCAGGACTGATTCTTAAGAAGGAAAATAAGGATATGGTCAGTTAGTTGTTGATAAATTCTACTTCTTTCTTTACTATTGTCTGAACATTTTGTATTCTGCTAATGACTGCTATGATATCAAAACCAGAACTCTTAAAGCAAAGTTTAACTTTACAGAGATGTGATGAGTTGATGTATGCCTGCTCACTAATATTGCCTGTTTGTTATATCTATCTGGAACTGAATATCTTTTGGACCATGTTCTTCCTTATCGCTAGAAACCTTTTGTAAAAGGCTCAATCTTTAGTATGCTCAATCTGTAAAATTTTATCCTCGATACTCGAGGGGTAACGCTCACTTTCACTCTCTGCACCCCTGGAATATGTCATAGCAAATTTGTAGGCACAAAGACAGCTATTTGATTGGTCTCAGGTAAATAAAACCTGACCAATCACTAAGCTTGCACCTGTCCTTTGAAGATTTTAAAGAAACAACACCTGGCTTCAAATCTAGTCAATTTTACCGTTACACGACCAAGAGATTCTTTTGATGTACATCAAAGGATCAAACCAGTCTTCTTGTTTCATCAACAAAGTGCTGCACACTGAGCCTTCAATTTTACAATAACATTCCAGGGGTGCAGAGAGCATAATTGAGCGTAATGCCTGGAGTATCAAGGATGGTAAAATTCTTGTTGAACTGCATTTGCCAAAACTGTCTATACATTTGTATTACAAATTCTGTGTGTTCTATACTTCAATAAGCTTTAATGTAACTTTATACTTCAATAAGCTTCAGAATAAATTTATACTTCAATAATATAAGCTTCAGAATAAATTTATACTTCAATAATATAAGCTTCAGAATAAATTTATACTTCAATAATATAAGCTACAGAATAATTTTATACTTCCATAAGTAATAGTGTTACTTTATACTTTCATAAACTACATAAATTCCCTCTCTTTACCTTGTACTTACTTTTTATAACATAAAGTACAAGCTAATACTATACAAATTTACATTATTTCTGATAAAGTCAGATGATCATATATAGTTCTTGATATGATATTGTGATTATTACTACTTGTGTATTTGCATGTTTATTAATGTTTACTTGTACTTGGTATTCGTACAAATTGCACTAGTTGTCTTGTTTTAGAAGCATGTAACAATAATTTGTTGTAACAGTTGATTGTATAACCTTGTCTGTATTAACTATCACTTAAATCTGTATTGTACCTGTATCACTTGTTGATGAGTGAATTCCTATATATGTATATACATGTATATGCATGACTGTAACTGTCTATATCCACCTTGTATTCACAGACAACGTAACCACAACTCCCACTGTCCCAACTACACCTATTGTACTTATCCCAGGTTTGTAACCAGGTTGCTGTAACTAAATCCATTGCTGTAACCATGTAACAAGATTTGTACTCGCTGTAACCCAGATCAATACCTGTAATCAGATTGAAGCTGTAACCAAATAATTTTATCCTACTTTCTCTTTCCTTGTTGCATTTGCTGGAAATATTACATGTGTCCAGATTGATGCTAGCTGTAATGCAGATCATTGACTGTATCCTATTTGCTGCTGTAACCAAACCTTATTACTTCTCTTCCCTTGTTGTTTGTTGAAATCTTACCTGTATGCAGATTGCTGCTGTAACCAAGTTGGATCCTATTTGCTCCTTCCTTGTTCTTTGCTGAAACCTTTCCTGTATCCAGATTTCTGCTGTAACTATACCAATTCCTGCTTCTTTTTCCATGTTATATTTTCTGGTTCCTAAACCACAAGAAAAGTGAATCTATGCTAGACAGTATCTTATTTTTCCAAGGATTTAAACTCGCTATATAGGCACTCCTAGGCTAGATTTATGTCAAAAGTTTTAATGCCTATGTCAATATCTTTAATCTACCAAATACAACCATTTTGATGGGACCATTGAACAAGACTGTGGTCTTTTTTCACCTTATGACCATGCCACTGTGACTTGTTTCAGTCTTTTTTTAAGCCTCTTGCTTTATTTTGTGTGTGTGTGTCTCATCCTATACCTGCTTAAAGACTAATTAAATCAAAGTTGTTTTGTCCAATAAATCATTTTAACAAGGTTACTGTGACCTAGAATTCATTTTAAAGGTTACTGTGACCCAGAAACCCTTATAACAAGGTAATTGTGACCTAGAAACTCTTATAACAAGGTTATTGTGACATGGAAACCTCAATAACAAGGTTATCATGCCCTAAGCATGCTTATAACAAGGTTATCATGATCTAGAAACCCGTAAAACAAGGTTATTGTGAATAGGAAACTCTATGACAAAGGTTATCATGACCTAGAAACCCTTATAACAAGGCTATTGTGACCTTGAACCCCTTTGACAATTGTAGGAACAACGATAATTGTGTTATAGCCCAAGTGTTGTGTGTATTACTACAGTAGTAATAAAAACAAACATTGCTTGTCTTGCGTTTGAAATATTTATAAGTAACATTTTGTCTTTGTCTTCAGTTCATTTGGCTGGTTTATTCATAGTTTTGTAAATTAACAAGCATTCTTTTTAACAAACGTTCAGTAAAGAACAACCTTGTCAGGTTATGAGTGAGTTTGCTTGTACATTTATTGTTTTTTTTTCTTTGCAGAAAAGGTTTTGGTTTTTAGACAGCAGTATTCACGTGTGGCCTTTCTTGACAATTGTTTTGCTTTATATTATTTAATTGCACCGAAATGACATTGTATACATTGCTAAATCTATCTTATTATTAGATTTTGTAATTGACCTCAAATAAGCCCCCACACCTGGTGAAAAAAGATTGATTAAAAGTAGGGAGGGGGCCTTATTCCGAGTATCCCCCCTGTTCACATATGTCCGCTATCTTGGATATACCACTGTTTTGATCTATGACCGCGCTACATATCAAGTACTTCAGTTGTTCATATTATTAAAATAACAACCAGTTGGCAGAAGATTTGATAATGGTTATCACAAGTGGACTAGTAGATTATTTGTACCCCCAAAACTTGTTCTGAAGATCACAAAACATTAAAAACTTTTGTAAACTTTTTTTAATATATCTGGTTTAATTAATCAGTTGTTTGTATACATGTTTATATTTTTTACCATGAAGATAATGACATTTGAAATCTATGCTGCATGCAATTCGATAAAGATAATTATTATAATTTTTTCACAATTCTAAAGTAAGTTTGTTAAAATTTTCAAAAATGTAAAATTAATCACTTTTTTTTTTAAAACAGTGGATCTGTACAACAACACGTACACAGTTCCAATAACGGTGGACTCAGTGACGTGCCAGGATGTAAATGGACAAGCCTTAACCTGTCCCAGTGGAAGTACTCCTGATCCTACCTTCAATGCCAGTACCAGCATCTGTAGTAACATCGTGCTAGGGGTAAGGGATTTGTAAAACACTGTCTCGGAAGTTTAATAGTGAACTTCATCTGACCTTCAGTGGCAGTGTGTGTAGCATCTTTGTGCTCAGGTTGCAGACCTTTTTAAGGAATTGATTATGGATAATTAAGCACCAGTTGAATAGGAAATGAAAATATAGCTTCAGCTAGGCATTTAAGGCATTTGAAATTAACTGCTAGCTCTGAGGTACTGTATTATACCTGGAAATTTTTCGCTGCAGTTTAATTTTTGCCTTTTACGCCCTCCGTAATGAAGTTGAATCGATCATTACAGCGAAATTTTGTCAACAACATGGAATAAATGGTAATGAAATGTGAAGGATGAATTAAATATTGGGCAAAGACGGGTTTTGCCGTCAGAGGGCGAACATTTCCCAGTATACAGGATTCAGTTTAAATCATAAACATGTAGCGGGAGAGGAAAAATGCGCGGCCAGACTTGGGTTCGAACCCAGGACCCTCCCAACTCTAGACAGACGCTCTACCAATTGAGCTACCTGGTCCTCGATGATCGACCCAGTCCAGTTCCGCTACAAACAAAATGAATCACCTGTACTTTTTTTGTTCAGATTTTGAACTAGATCATATTGGCTTATTGGTGTAAATTTTACTTTCAATGGTCGCATCAGATCATTGTATAAACAGTGAAGTTGGTGTTCAAGACAATCTGGCCTACTTTCAGGTGGAGTATATTCTTGATTATGGTACCGACATGCCTGGATTCCTGATCGAGACTCAGCAGGTTGTGACCTCTGCCAGGGTCAGACTGACCTTAGGGAATATCAACCTGGCCAGTCTTCCTGTCACTCAGAGATACAGCTCTAAATTTGAAGGAGTAAGTATGACTGTAATTGATAAGACACCTCACTCTGAGGTGTACTTTATTTAGGCAAGTGTTGTATACATGATATCACAGATATACTAAAACAATGGTGTTTTTAGCTACACATTCCACAAAAATACACATTTGTATAACACAAGTGTTGTCATCTGCGATACTCCAGGGGTTATGCTACCTTTTGCTTTCTGCACCCCTGGGATATGCCACAGCAAAATTGAAGGCAAGCAGCTAGCTAATCAAATCGCTAGGCTGATACCTGTCCTTTGAAATACAGAGGCGTGACACTCAACTTCAAAGCCTGTCAATTTTACCGTTACATGACCGCGAGATTCTTTTGATGTACATCAAAGGATCAAACTAGATTTCTTGTCTCATCCACTAGTTGGCGCACACTGAGCCTTCAATTTTGCTGCGGCATATTCCAGAGTGCTGAGAACATAAGTGAGGATGGTGTGTTATAAAAAAAAAATGCTATAAGTCTAGAACTTCTTTGCTATGCTGATTGATAAAAACTGTAAATGTTGTTGTCACACGCTAATTGATGTATAAAGCAGTAATGATAATAAAATCTAGACAGCATATATGTCATTACCTTGTTAATAGCAAGTACAAGTATTCTATTAAAGCATATATACACTATTGACTTTGTGAAGTGATTGTTGTTCCCCAAGAATACAATTTTGTTCAATCGTGCATGCAATAGCTATATGTAAATGTATATATAGCACAAGGGTAAGAATAAGTGTTATGTCAGTGTTTGGATAAAATATGGCTCGGCCATAATTTTTGTATAATTTTGGAATGTGTGTAACATTAGAAAAAATGTAATTATCCATAAAAATAAATTTCATATAATTTCACAACAACTCTGAAACAAATTCTATCAGCTTATATTTATCATTCTTGTTTGCCCGGATGGTAGTGCACTGGGGGTCTTAATGTAGGAGGGAACTGGAGTTTACAGAGAAAAAACCCATAACGTTGGGTAGGTGACCCCATAGCTTTTGGTGTCTGATTGGGGAATCGAACCCCGGCCACCTTGGTGAAAGGCGAGTGCATTATTCCACTGTGCCAACCAACCAACCATACTGTCGTTGATATGCTTCTTACAATCTGTCTGAACAAGCTAACTGGTATAGTTGTACATAGATTTAAGCCTATAGATTTAAATCGAAAAGAATCATACTGCATGGAATTGATAATAAATATCATACAAGGAATCATATTTGATATATCACAGGCATCAGAGACAAATGTGTCGGCCAAGAGTGGAAATCCGGGATACTTGGTGGGGAAACCCGTGAGGGCTGGTATCCGCTTCAACATCGCTGGAAATTCCAGGTAAGTCCTAAATAGAAAAACAGATGTTTAAAGTGAAACAAGGAAAAGATCGTAGTAAGGTCGCATTCATGTATCCTGGTTGAAACGGTTCAGGTGGCACAAAAATATTCCACGATAAACGAACCCTCTTCGACCAAACTGCTGACAGAGCTAAAAAAAAACCAAAAAAACCCAGGATAAATAACAATTTATCAAGAACAATAGCTCCTTCTTTCACGCGTCCACTAAATTATACAACCTAACTAAAAATCTGCATGTGGATTGACCTTGTTTTATAAAGAAATAACGCAAACTAGCTATAGTCAGCATTTTAGTTTTGGTCAGGCACATCCTGACCCCTCAATCTACACATGCCGAATATTCCTGATGTCAGCCTCGGTTCAGATCTGCGCCTGTTGTTTGCTTTCAGGTTCAACGGGTTGAACTTAATATGGGAAAGGGGCCTTAGAGATAATTGGGTAGAAGTTCAATAACAATAAATTATCAAGGGTTTTGAACAACACATACCAATGGGTCAGAACTAATTGTCTGTAGAAATGATATCAACATGTTAGCCTCACAAAACAAAAATATCGGACATCAGTCATTGTGGTTATTTCACACACTGTAAAATAATGAAAAATAAGCAAGGGTTTAAAGGTCAAATCCTAACAAGTAACTTTTACCACATAACACCCTAAGTGGGTTCTTTCCTGGAAAAGTTTGAGATAAGTGTGTTTCATTATTTTTGTTTATTTTATATAAATACAAATTTTTGAATTCCTCTCTGTTCCAGTTTTGCCATATCAGAGAGTTCATACGACTTGACACTTGTCAAGTCAACAGGCTCAGGTGATTGTGCAACAGGCTCTGCCAACCGACTCCAGGTGAACTTTGGGGAGGATGTCAGGACAGGATGTCAGATCAGGTAAAAAAATGTCAGGGTTGTGTGAGCTTCAGATTAGGTATAAAGGTCACCATTATGTGACCTTCAGTTTAGGAATAAAGGTTACAGTTGTATGACCTTCAGATTGGGTAATAAAGGACAAGGCTGTGTGACTTTCAGATTGGGTAATAAAGGTCAAGGCTGTGTGACCTTCAGATTGGGTAATAAAGGTCAAGGCTGTGTGACCTTCAGATTGGGTAATAAATGTAAAGGCTCTTGTGACCTATAGATTGGGTAATAAAGGTCAAGGCGGTGTGACCTTTGCAGGTCTCAATCCACACAAGGAATTATACAGATCAATAGTATTCCTTTTTATAGTTCCATTTACTGAATATTTTGTTATCTAGTATCTTTTAAGAAATGTCAGGACTGGACTGGTTTTTGCCGCAAAGTGGGAGGAAGAATGTAGATGCAGATCAAGGACTTAACAATGGATATCACAAACAAATTCCTAATAAAACAAAACAAAAAGTTGAGCTGTACCAATTGACACAGGTCAAAATGGTGGTGACAAGTAAATGAAATGAGGGGAACCACCCTGTCTAGATATGTCATTGGGATCCTAAAGATGGGGCAGCAGGCCTTAATTCTTAACATCAACATATTATTTGGAAGGAATTATTAACATTTTGTTTGTGGAAAAAGGATTTTATTTTTATTTTTGAGATGAAAATAAATAATTTTCCAGTTAACACATTTGAATGTATGTTAAAGATTTAATCATAAGAATGTGACACAGAATTGTAGCAAAATATGTTAAAAATGGGTTATTTTGAAAAGTATTATATAGATCACCTCTATCATCTTTTGTCAGATTCAACTATGACAATGTGACAGAATACTGTACCGCAATCGAACAGCAAATTATAAATGCTTTGGAGGGCTTAGACGGGATAATATATGAACCTGGTAACCGATCTGTCGCCATATTTGGTAACTCGGACCCTCTCGTCACGGGTGACTGGGTACCCATCATCAGGAATGCACCTACAGCTGCACAGGTAAGGGGTTTTGTTCAGAAACTCGAAAGTCAAACTTCCTAATTACAAACTTGATGTCTCAAATATCGTCTGTCTGTTTTCGGTCTACTGGTAGTTTCTTGCTACTGATTCTGATTCAGGATGTAGTAGTAAAGTTCATTGATCTGATCTGGAAATGAAATGTGGTCTTTCACACAAACAGGTTTCACTCCAGTATTAAGGATCCCCGTACTGTTGCCCAAAACTGTATCAAAGTATTGGAAACTGGTTTTTTTCGGCATGACTATAGCTTCGATAAGTCATTTCTGACATAAAAACATAACTTGCAAGACTTTTAAGAGAAATAATAAATATGAAATAATATACAAAATTTATATCAATAACAGTGTTCTGAGAGTAAAAACTCTGGTCCTCAGATTGTTATACTATCGCTCTAAGCGATTGAGCTAACTGGTCAACGAAAGCGACGGGCGAAACTGTGCAACAGTTGTGTCCAAACAGAAGTTTAGGGGAGGTTACTGTAGATATGAAAATTCAAAGTGCAGTGGGACAGGGATCCTTAAACTTAAGTCAAATTTTAAATGTTAGCTTGAAATTGAGTAATACCTGATGAAGTTATTCATACTCACTTATTTCTAATTGTTTGATGACTTCTCTACAAATACTGTTACAGATACTTCTCCAATAGGGGTGTAACAATTCACCAATGCATCGGTATTCCGTCTTTGTGTATTGCAGAGTTATCTTCTCTTGGGATTTGTGAGAGTAACGTCATCAATTTTTGAGAAAACGATGTAATTTTCTCACACAAACCTATGACGTAACAATCAACACCTGCTTCAAAGAGAAGATAACTCTGCAATACGCAAAGACGGAATATTGTATCATATATCTCGAGTGCTGATGCATCATGGCATTTGATACTCTAAAAAAGTGATATGTACAGGTTACCTCCCTTTTAGAGATGTTATTAACCAATCCCGCAAAGTTAATTTCCGCATACATTTCTTCTTGTTCTACCACCCAAAAGAAATATTGTTTCAAAAATAAAAATGCTATACAATTTAGGAGAAAGATAACTTAAAAAATATAAATTCAGCATGGAATACAAACACAGGGTTGTACAGAAAGTTGTAACAAGCATTGTGATACGTATCGTATTGTGACCCATGTATTGTGATACGTAACGTATCGTAACAACCCTTGCGATACACAGAACTAACAAACATCCAACAATGCTGATTTTCACTGGTCTAATGTTTGAATGGCAAACAAAAATCGCCAGTCACATTATTTCTCAGAATTGATACCGACTTCAAAAGACAAAACAAATTTACAATGCTATTTCATTATTCTACGTAATAACCACAGAAATAGAAATGTATTTTCCATTAAACGTGCTTGAAATTTCCAATTTTGACAAAGAAGGGAGAATGAGTCCATTTTTATGTAATCTAACTTGACACTTTTGATCAATTATAGGTGGTCACCTCTATCAATGGTCCGACGTGTTCGGTGACGACTGGCATGCACGTCCAGATTATTTACGCAAACATTGGAGCACTGAGCAACCCACAGCGGAAAATCCTTGGGGCCCAGTTTAACTATGAAGAGCCACAACCTGTTACATTCAGGGTAAGTACAAGGAAACCCTTAGCACAGGTAAAAGTTTGGACCCCATTTACATGTATGTAATGGAAGGTTGAGATAGTAGAATATTTTAAACAAGAGGCCCAATGGGCCTGCATCGCTCACCTGGTATAAAACTCACACTTGTAACCTTAAAAGTGATCTAAAATAAAGCTACAGGCAAAATATCAGTATTTATGATTAAAATTCATTCAAAAGACCGTTATTTTTTTTTTAACATTTCACCCCTGTGATTGAAAGTCGAACAAAGTCATTATGTTGAACACATTGTATAGCCTTTCATCTCAGGATGCAACTTGCAAAGTATAAACATCCTGGGACCCATGGTTATTCA